>NW_027102992.1:112500-412500 GCF_036373705.1 Amia ocellicauda | reverse complement strand
AAGTGTTATTTTCTTTTCTCTTCATTAGAATAGTGGAGTACCAGACACCAGTGATATGGATTCCTCTGTCAACTCTTTAAGACCCCGAACAAGATTGAACATTGCATGCTTCTGTTCTTGCCTTGCTAGAACCCACAAGAGTTTTGATTCAGACAGGGAAGTTCCGAGATATAATTGTAAAAACTATGATGATCATGTAACACTAGTGATGACACACACCATAAAGGGCATTATTGCGCTAGTGTTACAACATTGTATTGGCCGTGAATTAGTTGATAAGTGTGAGGCCTGTCTGATAGGTGACCCCAGCCAAGCACAGCATCTCTGTCTAACTTTAGATCACGAGCAAGGGAGTGTCTGGAGTAGTGTCGCTCTTATATGTAACAAAATAAGTGTCACCCACTTTCTAAATGTTGTGTTATGTGTTGCACGTGCCCTATGTGGGCTATGCATCACCAGACAGACTGAGAAAGAAGTGAAATCTCTTTTGCATAGCTTAGAAACATGCACTCTACCTTCGAGATGGTTAAGTGACTTGTTGGAAAGTGTAGATGAGTAAGTGATACAATTAATTGAGAAGGTTATAAATAACAAGCCTTATAAGATGTTTTACAAATTTGTTTTGCAATAAGACATTATATATATTTTTTCCAGAGAAAGAAAACTCCTGCTGCCGTGGGTTTATGTATACGTATGTTTGAGGAATCTCTGCTTGAAGATGCCATCCTCACTCTAATAGCTCACAAGTTTGGTGATTTGTATGACACTGGTAATCCTAATGTGACATTGCTGGTTGAGGATATTGTGAAAACAGTGGATGCCCTCCCCAACATGCTCAAGAGAATGCTGTATAAAGATCCACGTCCTGGTGTACCTGCTTTTACAGCTGTTCAAAAAGTTCTCCAGAGTTCTTTTGGAAACACCATCCCTATCATGACCAAGTCCAATATATATGTGTGTATTTAAAACTTGTATTTTTTAATTTACTAAAACAGTATCATAAGACAATATAACCTTAAAAACACAGTTTATGCTATAAAACATTACACCTCCACACAAGCAGGGTGAGGTACACTCGGACCCTCACCATGATGGATGTCACCCTAGCAAAATGGCTACCATCTTACCAAATGACCTATGACCTTACAAATGGTAACAAAATGGCTCCCATCTTACCAGATGACCTATGACCTTACAAAAGGCTGACATCCAATATGGCCGATATCATCCAAGATGGCTGACAAGGGAGGGTAAAAGGGTAACCCTGGGGGTGATGGGAAGGAGAGAGAAGTTCCGGTTCAAAGGTGGGGGTAACCGGAAGGTGAGGTGGGCCTTCCGGTCTATGGTACGTAGGGAGGGCGGGACTTCCGGCTGTCAAAATTGTAAGTGATGCTGCCATCATACCGTTTGACATTGTCTCCAAGGTTCTCATCGTGAATAACAAACAAAATTCAAACTACCTTCTGGCCTGACCTTCTAGCTTGACCTAATCTTTCTTAAGTATACAAGAGAGAAAAACAGGTGTGAGAAAAGAATTTCTAACTTTCCTTCCATACATACATACATACATACATACATACATACATACATACATACATACATACATACGGAAAATAAATAATAGAATTTTGAATCACAATAAGATGTTATCAAGTACAGAAAAAGAAAATGTAATAAAATGTGATCTTAAATACATACAAATAAAGAAAATTGGTTTACTATTTCCAGATTCCTTTTTTGAAATACAATGACATGCATTACAAATGAGTATTTACATTATATTTACAGCCGGTGCTCGTGTGTCACTGTGTCCCTCAGGCTGTGGTAGGCGCTGACATATTGGGCAGCCAGGGTGGCTGTGTGTCCCTCCCCCAGGAGGACTGACCGTTTTTCTTTTTTCTAAGTTTTGTCACAGGTTGGGTGGGCATCCATTATGTTGTTACAGAATGTGTCCCTTATTTTGGGCTAAAGCTTTCCGTGGAGGGGAACGTGGATCAGTTTGTACCATTTTTGGGAAGATCTGCCTTGTTGGGGCGGAGCTGTGATCCAGGTGAACAGCAGATCGGGCATAGGTGGGCATGTGGGCAGAGGAGTAGGAAGGCCGGTCAAGCAAATAAGCTTGCTAAGGTACGCAGCAGCAGCAAGCAGCCCCCCCATCCAGCCAGCCAGCCAGTCTGGCTAGCAGTGACTGAGTGGTTGACAGACGGCAAGCAACGGAATGTACGTGCTCTGTGATGTCATAGCAGTCAGCTGAGAGAGGCTCGTGATGTCATCGCTGAGCTGTCTGTCTGTCTGTCTGTCTCTCTCTCTCTCTCTCTCTCTCTCTCTCTCTTCCTCTCAATTCAATTCATTTGTATTGTCAAAGCAATTGGACATACATACATACATACATACATACATATATACACTCACCTAAAGGATTATTAGGAACACCTGTTCAATTTCTCATTAATGCAATTATCTAACCAACCAATCACATGGCAGTTGCTTCAATGCATTTAGGGGTGTAGTCCTGGTCAAGACAATCTCCTGAACTCCAAACTGAATGTCTGAATGGGAAAGAAAGGTGATTTAAGCAATTTTGAGCGTGGCATGGTTGTTGGTGCCTGACGGGCCGGTCTGAGTATTTCACAATCTGCTCAGTTACTGGGATTTTCACGCACAACCATTTCTAGGGTTTACAAAGAATGGTGTGAAAAGGGAAAAACATCCAGTATGCGGCAGTCCTGTGGGCGAAAATGCCTTGTTGATGCTAGAGGTCAGAGGAGAATGGGCCGACTGATTCAAGCTGATAGAAGAGCAACTTTGACTGAAATAACCACTCGTTACAACCAAGGTATGCAGCAAAGCATTTGTGAAGCCACAACATGTACAACCTTGAGGCGGATGGGCTACAACAGCAGAAGACCCCACCGGGTACCACTCATCTCCACTACAAATAGGAAAAAGAGGCTACAATTTGCACAAGCTCACCAAAATTGGACAGTTGAAGACTGGAAAAATGTTGCCTGGTCTGATGAGTCTCGATTTCTGTTGAGACATTCAGATGGTAGAGTCAGAACTTGGCGTAAACAGAATGAGAACATGGATCCATCATGCCATCATGCCACTGTGCAGGCTGGTGGTGGTGGTGTAATGGTGTGGGGGATGTTTTCTTGGCACACTTTAGGCCCCTTAGTGCCAATTGGGCATCGTTTAAATGCCACGGCCTACCTGAGCATTGTTTCTGACCATGTCCAACCCTTTATGACCACCATGTACCCATCCTCTGATGGCTACTTCCAGCAGGATAATGCACCATGTCACAAAGGTCGAATCATTTCAAATTGGTTTCTTGAACATGACAATGAGTTCACTGTACTAAACTGGCCCCCACAGTCACCAGATCTCAACCCAATAGAGCATCTTTGGGATGTGGTGGAACGGGAGCTTCGTGCCCTGGATGTGCATCCCACAAATCTCCATCAACTGCAAGATGCTATCCTATCAATATGGGCCAACATTTCTAAAGAATGCTTTCAGCACCTTGTTGAATCAATGCCACGTAGAATTAAGGCAGTTCTGAAGGCGAAAGGGGGTCAAACACAGTATTAGTATGGTGTTCCTAATAATCCTTTAGGTGAGTGTATATATATATATATATATATATATATATATATACATACATACAAACATCCATACATGCTAGAAAGTCATTACTATGTTATCTTAAAGGCTAACTAAGCAGAACATATATCATTATAGAACAGAGTTCATAGGTCAACACATGGTTTTAGGGAACAGGCTCGTAGGTCATACCGTTTGACATTGTCTCCAAGGTTCTCATCGTAAATAACAAACAGAAATCAAACTATCTTCTGGGCTGACCTTCTAGTTTGACCGTATCTTTCTTAAGTATACAAGAGAGAAAAACAGGTGTAAGAAAATAATTTCTAATTTTCCTTCTACACATATATACATACATACATACATATGTAGCGTTATGTTGGGTGTATTTGGATAAGAGCATTTGGGCTCTGAGCTGAAGCACGGATCTAAAGAAGACCTCTCCCCCCCCCAAAGTTATCAGATTTCCTTAGCTCATCAGCTTGGAACTGGTTTGCATCAAAGTGACAGTTTTGGGGAGGATGGCACCGAGAAGAGGCCAAATAGTTTGGAATTCTGCTATGAGATGTCTGGAGAAAGGGGCCTGTAGGTGATAAAAACTCTTTGAAGTGGACGAGAGCCGAAATCCCGACATAGAGCTACGAACCCGGGCCAACCGGCATTTCCAAAAGATGGCATGGATTGACATCAGTCATAAATCAAGCCCCCCTCCAATAGGACACTGGGGGCTGAAACCGAAATCCAATCTCAAGAACTCAGGGACCAATCACCTACTGATCTGACAGACTTTAAGGAACAGCGGACAGTCTTTCTCTCTCTCTTTCTCTCACCTGAACCAGAAACTCGCTGCCACAGCTCAACCTGTAGCTCTGTTGCCAGAACCGGAATCAGAAACCAACCAAGTCTTTGCCGGCAACAGAAGAGTTAAACTGGGAGAAGGAGATTGAGCCGTACGAAGAATTCTTTTAAAGGACTTTATTAAATAAATAACTTTACAGACCCACCTGATCAGTGGAGTTTTACAGCTGGACAATTGACTAAGTCGACTGAATACGAAAGTGTCAGTCACTTAAATAGCTATTTGAGTCTTAAGAAACTTGACCCTTGGAATAAACAGGGCCCTGCTTTCCTCAAAGACTTTGTCTTCAAGTAACTACGGTGGAACCCTGCTTACAAAGAAGATTTTGTGCACAACCTTGGAGCCTTCAAACCAGTGGAAAATCTGTTTGGAAAAGACTCTACATTCCCGAAACCCCAACTTACAGGTGCATCGACTGAGTGGAAGTTCTTGGACAAAGCCGAACCAGACTGCCTTTGTTCCAAACCACACAGACCTCGTGCCGAGTGCTGTTATCTGAGCCCGAAGCCAGAGAGGCCTCTCTGCGACGAAGTTCACATAAGTTTAACAGTTTGGAGTTTGTGATTCATGACATTTGAGAATTCAATTAGAAATGTTAATCTGTGATTCATAACTCTAGAATGTGTAATATCATTTAGTTTTCTTAAATATAAATGTGTGTTGCATTAAACTGTTTTGTTGATAATTTTAGAAATAAAATCTGTCAACCCCGAGAAATATCTTCTCATTCCTGTTTAACTGTTTAGTCTGAAATTGACACAAGTTAATAGACATTAGATTATTGGTGGCCCTGCCTATCCTTAATCATTGAATAATAATCAGTTAAGGGAAATTGTGGTAACAAATAGGATCTTTCTCGGCACCTAAACGTAAATGAGACTGATATATATATAACGAGAAGTTACCCGACATAAATACTAACCTGCGTAGTTATTTAATGTCTGACTAATAATACTAACGAGAGACTCACCTTCGTCTTACTAACCGGTATTGTAGTCAATGTGTTTATAACCTTTTTTGTTTAACGATTTGTTAAACGGAATGTACGTGCTCTGTGCTGTCATAGCAGTAAGCTGAGAGAGGCTCGTCATGTCATCGCTGAGCTGGCTGGCTGGCTGGCTCTCTGTGTGTGTGTGTGTGTGTGTGTATGTGTGTCTCTCTGTCTGTCTGTCTGTCTGTCTCTCTCTCTCTCTCTCTCCCTCTCAATTCAATTCATTTGTATTGTCAAAGCAATTGGACATGCATACATACATACATACATATATATGGAAAATAAACAATATGTGTACATCTCTTTCGGCATTAGTGGTGCCCTCACAGATGTGCAAGTTACATGACAGACAGACAGACAGACACACACACACTTTCACACACAGACAGACAGACAGACAGACAGACACACGCATATTATGGGTCTTTGTTGGGTAGTGAAATGGGTAGCATCAGTCGCAGTGTGGGTAATGTCAGGGAGCCAATCATAGTCCCCGTTATTTGCATATCGTGCAAAGCATTCTGGGAAAAGCAAATAAACACGTTTAGTCATGTATTTGTCCATAGTTTACACATGAGATGAACGAGACAGTATGACGTATTGAGCACCTAGGATTCCTCATGTGTATGTGAGGGGCAGAGGAACCGGATCCCAAGTGTGCGTCCCAGGTGCTATAGGTTTCAAAGCATGCAGGGGAATAGGCACCCCACCCTGACACGTATATAAGATTGGATAGGGAGATATAAATAGCAATGGGGAGACTCTTGTACTTGGTGTGGCTCTATCCATATAGTGGGGCCAGCAGCCACTTAGCAGGTGCAGCAATAGAAGCTCAGCCTGGGGAGACTGCATTTCCTCTCCATTTTGATAACTATCCATAATCATTTCTGCAAAATACTTCTATGATACCTATGTATGTTTTTTACTTGTAATATATTATACTATCAAGTATCAGTGTACACATACAATGTGACCTGTTACATTAATACAGAGGCCACGGAAGGCCAGATCACTAATAGCCACTGTCCCCTGATATTACACTTTTTTACAATCACTTTGGCACTCATTTCAGAACCTTGATGTCATTTTTCAAAACTCTAGACACTAAACTCACACCCGATGATCAAAATGCACATTTTTCAAAACTCTAACACTTTTTTACAATTGCTTGGATACAATACACATCAACCTCAGATCATTTGTTCATTGAACTAAAATGACACAACTTAACATCAAAGTATTACCATTTCAAAATGCAATTCACACATTACATCTGAGATCACTGTCTATTCATTTCATTACAATGATCTAATTATCAATTGATACAGCTGCTCAAAATGATAAGTGACTGTTGCATTACTCTTAATGCATAATTTTATGGAAACTGACAAACAATATTCCATGTTTCGATCATGAAAGTTTCAGGATAATGAGATCCATTGACACCAATAACCGAGGAGCATGAACCAGTTGGACTACATTATCTATGGATGTAATATTTCATCATCATTCATCATCATGTAGCACTTTTCCACACCATGTTTTCAGTGTGGAAGGAAAGTTAGAAATTCTTTCTCTAATACCTGTTTTTCTCTCTTGTATACTTAAGAAAGATAAGGTCAAGCTAGAAGGTCAGGCCAGAAGGTAGTTTGATTTCTGTTTGTTATTTACGATGAGAATCTTGGAGACAATGTCAAACAGTATGATTGAAGTGCCTGCTCCCTAATCCATGTGTTGATCTATGAACTCTGTCCTATAATTATATAAATTCTGCTTAGCTAACTTTTAAGATAACATAGTAATGACTTTCTGATTATAACCAGCTCTTTGATTTTTGTGTATAAAAGCTCTGACTGTTAAAATGAAGGCAGAGCGACTTTGGGATCTACTTGAGTCACTGTTCCTCTCCACGCTGCGTGTATTAAAGGCATTGCAACTAACGCTCCAACCTGGTTGAAGATGATTGTTCTTCCACATCAGATTTGACATTACTGTATGTATGCAGGCCCTTGTAATTGTTTTTCCAATACTGCCAACTGGTTATTGATGATTGATTTCACATTGTGGTACGAGTATCGAGTGAAATGAGTGCTATCCACCCCAGCAACACAGTGATAACATGGAGCCGGCAAGTCATCCAGGTCACAATAGAGGTCAAGCAGTGGGAGGAGGAAGACGTGGTGGTCAAAGGAATGGAAGGGGACATGCACCCCTTCTGAGAGGTGGTCGTGGGCCTCGTCATAGAGGAGGGCTTAGGCCTCACCAGAGAGGCAGCCATGGGCCTCATTTGAGAGGTGTTGGGGGAACGTGGTAGAGGACAAGGCCACGGACCAGACAGCGGCAGCAACAGCAAATAGTGTCCAGTGAAATCCGAGAAATAGTTGTAGAGCATGTTGTAAATCATGGCATGACCATGACTGAGGCAGCTACAATGATTCAATCAAACCTCAGAATCAACTCAGGATCAACTGTGGCCTCAATCATCAGAAATTTCCGTACTGAGAAGCGGCAAGTCTTCAGCATGCACTAAACATTAGGCTACTCTCAATTGTCAAATGACTGTATACTGCATACCAATGTGTAGCACAGAGTATAGTGTGCCTTTTGAAAGAAATGCAGACAGAGTGAAGCAGCTGATGACTGAGTATGTTCAGGTATGTTCAGTTTCAAGATGCCTCTTGTGAAAAATGGTTGTGAGAACCTGAACCTGAACACAGGGCTGATGGAAATTCAGAAGTACAGTAATCAATCCTTTGTTTTACACTAAGCCAGGTGAGGAACACTGCAGTTGACATTTTACTGTAGTTTTGTTCTTTCTTGTAGCTAATTATTGTTGCATGGCTTCAAAGAAACCTATGGTGTGATTTGATTGTATTGCATCAATACATTTCAGATTTTGTTCAATGATTCCACTGTGTCTGTAGTATTCTCTCTACTAGTCCTTTTACAGTGATGTATTTATGTGTAGTACCATAATGAAACATGTATCACATATTTTGTACTACAATATTTAATGATTGTACGAACAACTACACAGTGAAACTATCGGTATCTTCTGTGTTACTATGTTACTATGGTATTTCATGATAAATGAGTTATTTGAACCAACAAGTCTGCAAGTGCAAGGTTTCTTTAAAGATATGAATGCACAATACAATGTTTTGAACATTGGACAGCCTGTGTTACAAGTGATGACCGTTTTGAGTTTTGTGTCTAGTTTTGAAAAATGACATCAAGGTTCTGAAATGAATGACAAAGTGATTGTAAAAAACTGTATATTCATCCTATTTAATGTGCTCTTTTAAAATGTACTTTTCTTTTTTATGTTGCCATTTCTGTTCTACCAATGTTTCAGTTGTTAGCCAAAGATTGACAGAGTACATCTCATACACACAGGCCAGACAGCAAGGATTTCTTTTTGAAATTCAATTACAAATGCTGCATGAATTCATCAATACGATTAGAGCTCCTGAAAACTCACTCTACAGCATCTCATTAGCAGTGAAAAGAAACCAAGAAAGTTGGGACAGTCGACTGTTTACCACTATGTAACATCACCTTTTCTTTTAATAACACTTATTAAGCACTTGGGCACTGAAGACACCACTTGGTTAAGTTTAGCAAGTGGGATTTCCCCCCATTCATCCATTATGCATTTCCTCAGCTGCGCAACTGCACAGGGCCTTCGTTGTCTTAATTTGCACTTCATAGTGCGCCACACATTCTCAATTCGGAGACAGGTCAGGACTGCAGGCAGGCCATGCTAGCACCCGCACTCTCTGCCTACGCAACCATGTGCTTGAAATCTGAGCAGAATGTGGTTTGGCGTTATCCTGCTGAAAAATGCAGGGACGTCCCTGGAAAAGATGATGTCTGGATGGCAGCATATGTTGCTCCAAAATGTGTACATCTCTTTCTGCAAAAATGGTGCTCTCACAGATGTGCGAGTTACATGACAGACAGACACTCATACACACTGTCACACCCACACACACACACACACTTTCACAGACAGACACACGCACACACACACACACACACAACACACACACACTTTCACAGACAGACACACGCACACACACACACACACACACACACACACACACACACACTTACATACATACATACATACATACATACAGTGAGGGAAAAAAGTATTTGATCCCCTGCTGATTTTGTACGTTTGCCCACTGACAAAGAAATGATCAGTCTATAATTTTAATGGTAGGTGTATTTTAGCAGTGAGAGACAGAATAACAACAACAAAATCCAGAAAAACGCATTTCAAAAAAGTTATAAATTGATTTGCATGTTAATGAGGGAAATAAGTATTTGATCCCCTATCAATCAGCAAGATTTCTGGCTCCCAGGTGTCTTTCATACAGGTAACGAGCTGAGATTAGGAGCACTCTCTTAAAGGGAGTGCTCCTAATCTCAGCTCGTTACCTGTATAAAAGACACCTGTCCACAGAAGCAATCAATCAATCAGATTCCAAACTCTCCACCATGGCCAAGACCAAAGAGCTGTCCAAGGATGTCAGGGACAAGATTGTAGACCTACACAAGGCTGGAATGGGCTACAAGACCATCACCAAGCAGCTTGGTGAGAAGGTGACAACAGTTGGTGCGATTATTCGCAAATGGAAGAAACACAAAATAACTGTCAGTCTCCCTCAGTCTGGGGCTCCATGCAAGATCTCACCTCGTGGAGTTTCAATGATCATGAGAACGGTGAGGAATCAGCCCAGAACTACATGGGAGGATCTTGTTAATGATCTCAAGGTAGCTGGGACCATAGTCACCAAGAAAACAATTGGTAACACACTACGCCATGAAGGACTGAAATCCTGCAGCGCCCCCGCAAGGTCCCCCTGCTCAAGAAAGCACATGTACAGGCCCGTCTGAAGTTTGCCAATGAACATCTGAATGATTCAGAGGAGAACTGGGTGAAAGTGGTCTCAGATGAGACCAAAATCAAGCTGTTTGCCATCAACTCAACTCGCCGTGTTTGGAGGAGGAGGAATGACCCCAAGAACACCATTCCCACCATCAAACAAGGAGGTGGAAACATTATGCTTTGGGGCTGTTTTTCTGCTAAGGGGACAGGACAACTGCACCGCATCAAAGGGACGATGGACGGGGCCATGTACCGTCAAATCATGGGTGAGAACCTCCTTCCCTAAGCCAGGGCATTGAAAATGGGTCAAATACTTATTTCCCTCATTAACATGCAAATCAATGTATAACTTTTTTGAAATGCATTTTTCTGGATTTTTTGGCTGTTATTCTGTCTCTCACTGTTAAAATACACCTACCATTAAAATTATAGACTGATCATTTCTTTGTCAGTGGGCAAACGTACAAAATCAGCAGGGGATCAAATACTTTTTTCCCCCACTGTACATACATATATATGGAAAAGAAACATTACAAGTATAAATCACAATAAGATGTAATAAAGTACAGATAAACAAAATGTAATAAAATGTGATCTGTTTGAAAATGCAGGGACGTCACTGGAAAAGATGATGTCTGGATGGCAGCATATGTTGCTCCAAAATGTGTACATCTCTTCTGCAAAAATGGTGCCCTCACAGATGTGCGAGTTACATGACAGACAGACAGACAGACACTCACACCCACACACACACACTTTCACAGACAGACATACACACACACACACACACACTCACTTTCACACAGAGACAGGCACACACACGTACAGACACACACACTCACTTTCACACAGAGACAGACACACACACACACACATACATACATACATACATATGGAAAAGAAACAATACATTTATAAATCACAATAAGATGTAATAAAGTACAGAAAAACTAAATGTAAGAAAATGTGATCTTTAATACACACAAATATGTATGGCTGGTCGGATGCGTCTTGGACTCGGGTTCCTCTTCATTACGTATAACGCTTTTGCCTTTTGCTAAAGCTTTCCGTGGAGGGGATCGTGGGTGAGTTTGTACCATTTTTGGGAGGATCTGCCTTGTTGGGGCGGAGCTGTGATCCAGGTGAACAGCAGATCGGGCATAGGTGGGCATGTGGGCAGAGGAGTAGGAAGGCCGGTCAAGCAAATAAGCTTGCTAAGGTACGCAGCAGCAGCAAGCAGCCCCCCCATCCAGCCAGCCAGCCAGTCTGGCTGGCAGTGACTGAGTGGTTGACAGACGGCAAGCAACGGAATGTACGTGCTCTGTGATGTCATAGCAGTCAGCTGAGAGAGGCTCGTGATGTCATCGCTGAGCTGGGTGGCTGGCTGGCTCTGTGTGTGTGTGTGTCTGTGTCTGTCTGTTTTTCTGTTTGTCAGTCTGTCTGTCTGTCTCTCTCTCTCTCTCCCTCTCAATTCTATTCATTTGTATTGTCAAAGCAATTGGACATACATACATATATATATATATATATATATATATGTATGTAGCGTAAGGTACACTTTTAAATTTCAATTAAAGAAGTGAATTCATAGTATCACCTTATCACGAATCCTGGAGTCTTGTAGAACTCAATTTCTGTAATAATTGGACGCAGACACCAATTCCAAAGATATAAATTGTCAAATTTATTTAAAAACAAAGACTAAATGTAGCACTACACTAATTATACAAAAGGGAAAAACTAATTAAAATTCAACTCTAGATCAACAAATCAAAGACAAATCACTTCCGTGACCAAATCAAAGACCATGGGATCACATAGGATAACACACAAATCGTTAAACAAAAAAGGTTATAAACACATTGACTACAATACCGGTTAGTAATTCTAGGAATCACTAAGAAACAGTTGAAAGTGCTAAATTGCAGTTTCAGAAGGTGAAAAAAAACAGTAACTGATGGGATATGTAGTACTTTATACTCGAGTGGTCTATGCGATTACACCCTGTTGGTGTTATTAAGAACGCCAAGTACCAGAATGCAGAGCGGGACTGTTTTTTGTGCCGTGACTTGTCGGGGGAAAAACGCGCAGAAAAAACGGACGAGAAGGTGAAGGTAGTATGGCGGTGATGCACGCGTTGGTGAAGTGGGAAAGTGGGGTCGACAAAGACTCTTACAGCATGATTCCCACTGCTTGCTTTCGCAATTTTGATTTATTCAGCATTGCTGATGATGACGAAGAGACGACTCGAAACTTCAGAGCAGAGTGGAGAGACACGAACAAACCTCCAAAAGGTGGATGGCCTGTCCATGAAGCGCAGATCATTATGACTGGTAACAATGTTTATTTAAAAAAAAAAAACATTAAAGTCTTTACATGCTATTTGATATATACAATCACAGTATATTTGAAATGAATGTTTAAGTTATTAATGTGTTGTACTTCTAACATACTCTTATAACATGGTAGGTGGTGGTGAGGGCGCTAAAACTCGTCATACTTGACTGGCATTTGTAAGAACGATTTATTGTGTGTTGTGCTTTACAATAAAATCCCCCAAATCACAAAATAAATTAAACCAGATATAATTTAACTTCAGTTTTGATTCAGTGTTGGCTGTTCATCTTAATTTGTATGGTCAAAGCACAGTATTTTTATGACAAATAAATATAATCCCCAAATATCTGTGGACATAATGCAGGGTTTTATTTATTTTATTTTTATTTTAGGAAAAGAAGGCGAACTAAGAAGAAAACTTAATGACCTAACAAAAATGCCCTGTCCTAAAATGAAGACAGTACCTAAACCAAACAAAAAACTTCAAATTTCAGATGATAGTGACCTTGATGAACCACAGTTACCGGTGAGATAATTACTGCAAATATTAAATAAATGTATTGCAGGATTGTTTTTTTTAAATCATTTTCATTATATATATATATATATATATTCATTTTAAACTCTTTTTCTCTCTGAATACAGCACAAAATAAGAGAAAACCGATGGAGCTTCAAGAATTAGATCCCGTCATATTCTACAGACATTTAAAGAGTCCAGTGAAGTTGAGCTACAGCAAAAAGTTAAGCAGCTCGAAAAGGAAAACACAAGACTTAAAAATGAAAACCAATGTCTTCGAAACCGTATGGTTGATGGTAAGTTTTTTTATTTATAGCAAATAATTCCTTACCTTGATAAATGTTATTCTTCAGTAATTTAGATTCCAGAGTAATGTATTATAGTTGATCATACTGAAGTAATCTAGAACCACAATACAGACTCTTAATGTGCACTGTCTAATAGTTTAATAATACTGATTATTAAATAAAGTTTTCAACATAACTTCATAATCCTACATTAATGACTATATGCATTACATTAGACCTGGAAATTCTTGTATTTTATCTTTTTTATTTTTTTTGTAGCTAATGTTAATGACCCACAAAAAGGTCAGTTTGCCAATAACATAGAGCAAGTCTCTCAAGTATAATTGCAGGCATTGATGGTTTTGTTTTCACTTTGCATTAAATATATTACTAGAAATGATTATCATTTAATACTAAGGTTTTTTTCTCCAGAGATTCCAGACCTTTTGGACAATCTGAAAAAAATTGTAACAAAAGCCACATTTATCAGCAATGAAGACAAAAGTGTGTCACCATCAAGTGGTTCTGACAGCCCCACAGCAAATTGTTCTGAATCTGACAAAGAATCACCAAAACAGGTATAACACTCTTGGTCTACAATATTACAAAGACAAGGTAAAAATATATATATTGAAAACAAATATTGGTTGTAAACAATCTAATGATGCTACATTATCAGTTATATTCATAGTTATAGTTGATAATAAGAATGTAATTGAATTATGGGTGTCACAGATTCACTGACTTTATTATGTCTGTAAATTAATAAACTTAGAATTGAGACATACTGTGGTCTTTAATAACACATTTCTGTAACAAAATCACAGCCTTACTGATAATGTATTCCACTTAACATAATATAAGAATAGTTTGGGGATAAACTTGTTTTTTATTTACCATTGTCTTTTAGGTGGAAATATTCCCAGGCACTGGAGTTTACATTGACAAACTGTCCTGGATCCTTGCAGAGAGGTGCAGCACGAATACGTCATATGCAAGAACCCTGACGGTTGCTGTCTTTGACTTTCCAACATTACTAAAGAGCAATCTTCGTGGTGGTGGCAGCAAGAGAGATCCAACTTCGGAGACATTAAGATCCTCATTGATGTTATTGAGGATCATATACAGCTGCCTTCGGAAGGACACGACGTGTTTCAGTTGCGGGGCTTTGCAGCCCAGCGGGACCCTCTTAATGCCGGACATCAGCTGCCCGAGCCGGTGCGGATGAACGGAGGGACGTTAGACAGCGTTACCTTCCGGGCAGGAGCAGCGAGCGGCAACACCGGGGTGAAAGTGTCGTCTAACACTGTGCCATTAGCCACTAGCTGATTGAGCAGATCAGTGGTTTTTAAGAAGATAACAATGGCAGCAGACTTGATATTTTCACACCCTGCTACCTCCCCAACCGCTAACACACACTGCTCTAGGGGGCAGAACTGCACCGGAGCGATCTTGACTCCATGGCGTCGGGTCAGTTTTTCAAAAGACGCATTCAGGGGGTCCGACCCCCCGACCCGGGAAGAACTACCGGTACTCCCCCCTCCCCTCCCCTGTTCCCCCACAATAAGAAAAGCACTGAAAACAGAAGACAAAATAAACAAACTGAAAAAAGTAAAGCAACAAAAAAACGCAGCCAAAAGGACAGAGCTCTCAGCAGCACTCCCGCTCACTGCAGACCCCTCCCACACACTCCCAGCTGAGAGAGAGAGAGAGAGAGAGAGAGAGAGTTAGTGTCTGTCTGTCTCTCTCTCTCTGTAGATGCATCATAGGGAACATATGTAACAATCTCTCTTTTTGTTTACCAAAAATGAGAATGAACGTATTTCAAGTGGGTGTTGCCTTGGTTGGAAACGTTTTAAGATTATTTATGAAGTGTAAAGTGGATTTGTCTCAGTTCTCCGTAGTTTTCAATGTATGTGCCATTCAGTAGCGTTCATGTTACAGATGTGCCCTATGCAGTGGTAGGGTCAATAAAATGTCAGTAAAACTTTATTTTAGCAATTATGGAGGGGAAGAACTGCAAATAGAGGGTCCCCACTAATTATCTAACTTACCAACAACGTTTAAAATTAGGTCTTGCGAAGCTGCCAAATAATGCTGTATAATCGTATGTGTCTTCATACACCGGCTGCTATAGTCTGATAGCTTTGATTATATATATATATATATATATATATATATTTTCTCGTGAACCACAAATGCTATTTGCTTGATTTTTACAGAGTATGTTATAAATACCATTCTTATGAAGCCTGACAAATTGTATGCTGTAATTATGAATATTTTCAAATCATTTGTTTGTTTTTCCTAACATGTTACAAATGTTCCCTATGTGAAAGATGCATTATATCTTAATAACGTCTAAACAATTAAAGATATACAGATTATTATTTTTGGTAAAGTTATAATACATTGCTATTAACTATGTGTGTCAGTAAAAGTTTAAATTTCTTAAAGGATTTTTATTGATCTTGCAAAATAAGTGTTTAGGGAACATTTGTAACATAGAGGTGGGTTAGCCACCGGCTACAGGCAGCGGTTCCGGCTCCAGCACCGTCACCATGTCGCTGGAAAAGCGCTAAGTGAGCTCACAGTGAGCTCAGTGTAATGTCTGCTCTGGTGAGCTCACAGTGTGACCTAGTCGTGAGTTCACGTCTTCACTGGGTAGTCCTTGACAACTTAATTGACTCAAATCTTGGGCTTAATTGGTCAAAATGACCATTGGTTGAAGGTACTCAGGGACTGATGTGTAGAGAGACTTATTAAACCTGCAGGATTGTGGTTTTCCCAGATCAGAATTAACCAGATCACCACAAAGGAACATGGTATGTGCTATTGCAACACAGATTACACAAATACATTGAAATCCAAGTTTGCAGTGGTCCTTGGGCCATTGTGTGGTGATCCAGATCACTTCAGCAGGAATTTTGCAGTGGTCTGGACTACAACTCTCTCTCTCTCTCTCTCTCTCTCTCTCTCTCTCTCTCTCTCTCTCTCAATTCAGTGCATTTGAATTGTCAAAGCAATTGGACATGCATACATACATACATACATATACACTCACCTAAAGGATTATTAGGAACACCTGTTCAATTTCTCATTAATGCAATTATCTAACCAACCAATCACATGGCAGTTGCTTCAATGCATTTAGGGGTGTGGTCCTGGTCAAGACAATCTCCTGAACTCCAAACTGAATGTCTGAATGGGAATGAAAGGTGATTTAAGCAATTTTGAGCGTGGCATGGTTGTTGGTGCCAGACGGGCCGGTCTGAGTATTTCACAATCTGCTCAGTTACTGGGATTTTCACGCACAACCATTTCTAGGGTTTACAAAGAATGGTGTGAAAAGGGAAAAACATCCAGTATGCGGCAGTCCTGTGGGCGAAAATGCCTTGTTGATGCTAGAGCTCAGAGGAGAATGGGCCGACTCGATTCAAGCTGATAGAAGAGCAACTTTGACTGAAATAACCACTCGTTACAACCGAGGTATGCAGCAAAGCATTTGTGATGCCACAACACGTACAACCTTGAGGCGGATGGGCTACAACAGCAGAAGACCCCACTGGGTACCACTCATCTCCACTACAAATAGGAAAAAGAGGCTACAATTTGCACAAGCTCACCAAAATTGGACAGTTGAAGACTGGAAAAATGTTGCCTGGTCTGATGAGTCTCGATTTCAGAGTCAGAATTTGGCGTAAACAGAATGAGAACATGGATCCATCATGCCTTGTTACCACTGTGCAGGCTGGTGGTGGTGGATGTAATGGTGTGGGGGATGTTTTCTTGGCACATTTTAGGCCCCTTAGTGCCAATTGGGCATCGTTTAAATGCCACGGCCCGTTGTTTCTGACCATGTCCATCCCTTTATGACCACCATGTACCCATCCTCTGATGGCTACTTCCTGCAGGATAATGTACCATGTCACAAAGGTCGAATCATTTCAAATTGGTTTCTTGAACATGACAATGAGTTCACTGTACTAAACTGGCCCCCACAGTCACCAGATCTCAACCCAATAGAGCATCTTTGGGATGTGGTGTGTAGCGTTATGTTGGGTGTATTTGGATAAGAGTATTTGGGCTCTGAGCTGAAGCACGGATCTAAAGAAGACCTCTCCCCCCCAAAGTTATCAGATTTCCTTAGCTCATCAGCTTGGAACTGGTTTGCATCAAAGTGACAGTTTTGGGGAGGATGGCACCGAGAAGAGGCCAAATAGTTTGTTATTCTGCTATGAGATGTCTGGAGAAAGGGGCCTGTGGGTGATAAAAACTCTTTGAAGTGGATGAGAGCCGAAATCCCGACATAGAGCTACGAACCCAGGCCAACCGGCATTTCCAAAAGATGGCATGGATTGACATCAGTCATAAATCCAAAGTCACAAAAGATTAAGTCTGTTTTAGTTACTTGTGATAAATTGTTGATATCCTAAGCGTTGGCATTAGAGTCATTAGGTGATTAATCGAGTACTGTTCTGTTGGGTTGTTACTGAATAGCCAAAACAATGATTACCCAAATGTCCCCATGTGAAGCATTGATTGTTAAGGTACCAGGAACAGAGATTCCTGAATTCCTTGGACGCCTAGGCAGTTTGGACTTTGAAGTAGAGTCGCGTCGAACTCAGTTGGTAAACGACACTACGACGCAACTCGAAAAAGAGTCGATAGAGGTGATGAAAGTTATGGCTAGCTTAGCACTTGCGAGCTCAAGGGTAGTGAACTGGATCAT
This sequence comes from Amia ocellicauda, assembly GCF_036373705.1. Classification (NCBI taxonomy): domain Eukaryota; kingdom Metazoa; phylum Chordata; class Actinopteri; order Amiiformes; family Amiidae; genus Amia; species Amia ocellicauda. The sequence continues at coordinate 394,272 of NW_027102992.1, read as the reverse complement.
AAGCAAGTTTGAAAAACTGAAAAAGCTAGGAGAAAAGTATGCTAAAGCGAAAGAAGAAAGAGCCAAACGGCATGGAATGGTTTTAGAATTTGAAGGAAAGCTAGATACTTGTGGAAAACAAGTCATTGTGTTGAATGCTGAAAAAGAGGACTTAATTGAACAGAGAGAGCAATTAGGAAATGATTTAAGACAATGTCAAGTTGAATTGGAAACAACTCTGATCCAAGTAAAAGGTCTGCAAAATGACAGATGTAAAGCGGTTGAAAATGAAAGGATAGTTTTGAAGGACCGGGATGTTTTGGAAATGCGTCTTTGCAAAACAGTCAGGGAGAAAGATTTGGGCACTGTAAAAATGGAGATACTCGAAGGCGAGGTCATACATTTAAAAAGGGACAGTGAAGAAATGAGGAGAGTAAATCAGGTGCTTAGGGGAGAACTCAAATCAACTGAAGTTGAAAATGAGCGTCTCAAGCAACAAATAGGGGCCCTGAAAGCTGCCTCTTGGTGGGCTGCAAAGCTGACACCTGACAGCATAAAGGAACAGCCGGAACCGGCCAATGCACGGAGTCGCACACCGTCTCCACATTTAGGCCCCAGGTTGCCTCGTCCTGATCGTACCCCTCCCTGTAGTCTTTCTCCACCCAGGGTAAGAAGCTCGTCGCACAGACGAACTTCCTCTCCCGAGAGTCCAGACCGAAAGGTTAACATGCGCCAGTTGAGAGAACTGGCTAAAGATTGTGAAACCTTTAACCCAGCAGACAAGGAAGGAAATGTGGAAGCGTATATTAAGGACATTAAGTATGCTTTGAGTTTCTATCCTGAGGCTACGGAGAAGGAAAAGGTTCTCCTAATCCGCAAAACTACCTCTCGCCAAGTCCATTCTTGGATGGAGAGGCAAGGGTCCATGGTCTGCGATAGGTTTCAACGCTTGTGCAGAGCATTAGTTAGGGACTATTCCAGGTTCATTGATCCAGTGGCAGCAGTGACTGCCGCACACCAGATCAAACAGGGTAAGCATGAGTCCCCCCATGATTACTATGAAAAGCTTAGGAAAACCTATTTTGCGGGTCAAGATCGACCCGGGGCCGAGGAAGAGGTGAGCTTTAAAGGGTTGTTTGTTGCTAATTTGTTCCCAACGATTAAGGAAATGATCATATTACATGCAGACGCAACGTATATGAACATAGCTGAAATTCGAAAAAATGGCACAGAAAGCTTGGGAAAGCAAGTACAATAGCACTTCTGATCGTAAAGATTCAAGCACCCAAGTACTGGCAAGGCGCTCTGAGAGCCCTATTTCTCCACTGGAGTTAGAGGGGACAGAGATTCAAAGAAGGAAAGAACCTCCCAAGGATGGAATCCAAGACACCCAGGCTTACAATAAAAAAAAGAAATCTGCTCCTAGCCTAGGTGGGTTAACTCAGTCTCTGAGCAATGTTGCAGTTTCTGAGCTACTGCTACGCTTAGCTCTGCTCCCTTTGCCCCCTCTTCCCAAACTGGAAGTTAGTAGCCAGGGTAAAGGGCCGGACTCGCCACCTAAGGAATGACTAGCTCTGGAACCACCCCCTGTCCCCGCCTCTGTGTTTTTGATTGGATGTGAGGAACAGCAGGGGGGTTTCTCTGACACATCAGCCCACTGGGACCTCCCAGTGGGGGAAGTTGCCTGCAGGCAAGCTGAACCTTTGGTGATGTTACTGGGTGATCTGACACAGAGAGGCAGAGCCAAGCAAGTTTACATAGAAGTGACCATTGAGAATGTGTGGGAGTGAGGAGCCTTGTTGGACACTGGGGCTGAAATTTGTTTAATGTCTGCCACCACAATGGGCAACCTGAAACAAATTATGGAAACCTCAGACCAACGACTGAAAGTGGAAGCTTGTAGTGTGAACATTACAAGTTACACAGAGACTAAGGCACAGCTCACTCAAAAGGCATTGTTAGAGTTCACCTTTGGGAAGATTAAGTTGGTTCATCCAGTTTATATTTCCAAATTTGAAACAGAGAAGTTGATCATTGGTCAGGATCTATTGAACAGGTTGTGGGCTCAAGTTGAATCACCAAAGCCGGTGGAATTGAATGACAGATATGATACAGCCACCAAGGTACAACTTCCCAATGAGACCATTTTTTGTGCATGTCCCTAAAGGGGGCACCGGCTTACCATGTAAGCCAACCATTCGAACCCAGGTCCCTACCAACTATTATAGACATAGTGAAGGTCAGGTGCCTGAATAACACCTGAATTCCCAGTCACCTCCCTCTGTTAATCAACTTCCACCTATTGGTTACCGTCAGTAACCATACTCAATACTGAGTAATACCAATTGTTTTTTTGTTTTAATGTACTTGTGTTATAATATGTAACCTGTATATGTGCTAGTATAGGATTGTCAATTTGATTGGAATACATTCTGCTTAAATAATGAACTATTAGTTTGTTTTCTTTGATTTCTCGGGGTCATGAATGGTGAAGTCCACTGTTGAATTCTGTTACATAACTTTGAGATGAATGCTTAACGTCTTATTTTGTCTTGAAGGGGATAACGCCCTAGTCGACCTCAGTCCCATTCAAGAAAGGGGGTATGTAGCGTTATGTTGGGTGTATTTGGATAAGAGTATTTGGGCTCTGAGCTGAAGCACGGATCTAAAGAAGACCTCTCCCCCCCAAAGTTATCAGATTTCCTTAGCTCATCAGCTTGGAACTGGTTTGCATCAAAGTGACAGTTTTGGGGAGGATGGCACCGAGAAGAGGCCATATAGTTTGTTATTCTGCTATGAGATGTCTGGAGAAAGGGGCCTGTAGGTGATAAAAACTCTTTGAAGTGGATGAGAGCCGAAATCCCGACATAGAGCTACGAACCCAGGCCAACCGGCATTTCCAAAAGATGGCATGGATTGACATCAGTCATAAATCAAGCCCCCCTCCAATAGGACACTGGGGGCTGAAAACGAAATCCAATCTCAAGAACTCAGGAACCAATCACCTATTGATCTGACAGACTATAAAGGACAAACACGGCCTTTCTTTCTCTCTCTCTCTCACCTGAACCAGTAACTCGCTGCCACAGCTCAACCTGTAGCTCTGTTGCCCGAACCGGAACCAGAAACCAACCAAGTCTTTGCCGGCAACAGAAGAGTTAAACTGGGAGAAGGAGATTGAGCCGTACAAAGAATTCTTTTAAAGGACTTTATTAAATAAAGAACTTTACAGACTGCGCTGCCCGCCTGTGCCCACCTGATCAGTGGAGTTTTACAGCTGGACAAATGACTAAGTCGACTGAATACGAAAGTGTCAGTCATTTAAATAGCTATTTGAGTTTTAAGAAACTTGACCCTTGGAACAAACAGGGCCCTGCTTTCCTCAAAGACTTTGTCTTCAAGTAACTACGGTGGAAACCTGCTTACAAAGAAGATTTTGTGCACAACCTTGGAGCCTTCAAACCAGTGGAAAATCTGTTTGGAAACGACTCTACTTTCGCGAAACCCCAACTTCCAGGTGCATCGACTGAGTGGAAGTTCTTGGACAAAGCCGAACCGGACTGCCTTTGTTCCAAACCACACGGACCTCGTGCCGTGTGCTGTTATCTGAGCCCGAAGCCAGAGAGGCCTCTCTGCGACGAAGTTCAGATAAGTTTAACAGTTTGGAGTTCATGATTCATGACATTTGAGAAATCAATTAGAAATGTTAATCTGTGATTCATAACTCTAGAATGTGTAATATCATTTAGTTTTCTTAAATATAAATGTGTGTTGCATTAAACTGTTTTGTTGATAATTTTAGAAATAAAATCTGTCAACGCCGAGAAATATCTTCTCATTCCTGTTTAACTGTTTAGTCTGAAATTGACACAAGTTAATAGACACCAGATTATAGGTGGCCCTGCCTATCCTTAATCATTGAATAATAATCAGTTAAGGGAAATTGTGGTAACAAGTAATGATAGGGTCTTTCTCTCCACCTAAACGTTAATGAGACTGATATATATATAACGAGAAGTTACCTGACATAAATACTAACCTGCGTAGTTATTTAATGTCTGACTAATAATACTAACAAGAGACTCACCTTCATCTTACTAACTGGTATTGTAGTCAATGTGTTTATAACCTCTTTTGTTTAACGATTTGTGTTATCATATGCGATCCCATGGTCTTTGATTTGGTCACGGAAGTGATTTGTCTTTGATTTGTTGATATAGAGTTGAATTTTAATTAGTTTTTCCCTTTTGTATAATTAGTGTAGTGCTACATTTAGTCTTTGTTTTGAATAAATTTGACAATTTATATCTTTGGAATTGGTGTCTGTGTCCAATTATTACAGAAATTGAGTTCTACAAGATTCCAGGATTCGTGATAAGGTGATACTATAAATTCACTTCTTTAATTGAAATTTATAAGTGTACCTTACACTACAGGTGGAACGGGAGCTTCGTGCCCTGGATGTGCATCCCACAAATCTCCATCAACTGCAAGATGCTATCCTATCAATATGGGCCAACATTTCTAAAGAATGCTTTCAGCACCTTGTTGAATCAATGCCACGTAGAATTAAGGCAGTTCTGAAGGCGAAAGGGGGTCAAACACAGTATTAGTATGGTGTTCCTAATAATCCTTTAGGTGAGTGTATATGGAAAAGGAACAATATGTGTACATCTCTGCATATGGTGCCCTAACAGATGTGCAAGTTACATGACAGACAGACACTCACACACACTTTCAAAGACAGACAGACAGACAGACACTCACACACACTTTCACACACTCACTTTCACAGACAGACAGACACAGACACAGACACACTCACTTTCACACAGAGACAGGCACATTTTCACACAGAGACAGACACACAAACACACACAAACAGACACAGACACACACTTTGACAGACAGACAGACAGACAGACACATGCATATTATGGGTCTTTGTTGGGTAGTGAAATGGGTAGCATCAGTCGCAGTGTGGGTAATGTCAGGGAGCCAATCATAGTCCCCGTTATTTGCATATCGTGGCGCAAAGCATTCTGGGAAAAGCAACTAAACACGTTTAGTCATGTATTTGTCCATAGTTTACACATGAGATGAACGAGACAGTATGACGTATTGAGCACCTAGGATTCCTCATGTGTATGTGAGGGGCAGAGGAACCGGATCCCAAGTGTGCGTCCCAGGTGCTATAGGTTTCAAAGCATGCAGGGGAATAGGCACCCCACCCTGACACGTATATAAGATTGGATAGGGAGATATAAATAGCAATGGGGAGACTCTTGTACTTGGTGTGGCTCTATCCATATAGTGGGGCCAGCAGCCACTTAGCAGGTGCAGCAATAGAAGCTCAGCCTGGGGAGACTGGATTTAGCATTTCCTCTCCATTTTGATAACTATCCAAAATCATTTCTGCAAAATACTTCTATGATACCTATGTATGTTTTTTACTTGTACTATATTATACTATCAAGTATCAGTGTACACATACAATGTGACCTGTTACATTAATACAGAGGCCACGGAAGGCCAGATCAGTAATAGCCACTGTCCCCTGATATTACACTTTTTTACAATCACTTTGGCACTCATTTCAGAACCTTGATGTCATTTTTCAAAACTCTAGACACTAAACTCACACCCGATGATCAAAATGCACATTTTTCAAAACTCTAACACTTTTTTACAATTGCTTGGATACAATACACATCAACCTCAGATCATTTGTTCATTGAACTAAAATGACACAACTTAACATCAAAGTATTACCATTTCAAAATGCAATTCACACATTACATCTGAGATCACTGTCTATTCATTTCATTACAAAGATCTAACTATCAATTGATACAGCTGCTCAAAATGATAAGTGACTGTTGCATTACTCTTAATGCATAGTTTTATGGAAACTGACAAACAGTATTCCATGTTTCGATCATGAAAGTTTCAGGATAATGAGATCCATTGACACCAATAACCGAGGAGCATGGTTTCTGTTTGTGAAGGAACAGGACTGCGTTTTCCTGTCTGGGTTCCCGCAGGCTTAAGTGGGTTTGACCTACTATTAGAAAAAAAAAAAAAAAAGGAGCGCTAATTAATTGTTCAATATCTGATACGCCGGTGATAATATAAAATAACGTGTTTATAGTTTATAGAAGTTTATAGTGTTTATGGTAAATGAAGAAAAGTCATTAAGTTATATACAAGTTCTATAAATGCAAACATTGAAAAGCATGTTTGTTGTTATTCCTATATAGGATTTAGTATTATTTGTGTTTTCTTGTTTTTTGCTATGTTTTCTCCCCTGTCGTTTATTGTTATTTTGCGGGCTTGCACGCCTTGGTTGTTGTGTACAAAACGATACATAGAAAATGGGAAAACGTGTTACTGTGTGGGAACAGCTCTAGTAAGACGGGCGACCCGCCACTTAAAGGTACACATGTAAGGTACATGTATGATAACTATGGAGTGAAGCGGTGCGTTTGACTGGACAATAGGTGACAGAAAATTAAGGTTTCCAGAAGATGGGACTTTTGATTCAGATAGACTTGAGCACCTAAAAACGGTTTTGCAAAATAGGAATACAAAGCATTAAGAAATGAGAAACCAAAGCTAGCTATCTTAAAACATTTGTTAGAGAAAAGAAAGAAAAGACAACAGGCATAATTCAATCTGAATGCCCCGAAGACAAATTAAAAATATATATATACAGTGAGGGAAAAAAGTATTTGATCCCCTGCTGATTTTGTACGTTTGCCCATTGACAAATAAATGATCAGTCTATAATTTTAATGGTAGGTGTATTTTAACAGTGAGAGACAGAATAACAACAACAAAATCCAGAAAAACGCATTTCAAAAAAGTTATAAATTGATTTGCATGTTAATGAGGGAAATAAGTATTTGATCCCCTATCAATCAGCAAGATTTCTGGCTCCCAGGTGTCTTTTATACAGGTAACGAGCTGAGATTAGGAGCACTCTCTTAAAGGGAGTGCTCCTAATCTCAGCTCATTACCTGTATAAAAGACACCTATCCACAGAAGCAATAAATCAATCAGATTCCAAACTCTCCACCATGGCCAAGACCAAAGAGCTGTCCAAGGATGTCAGGGACAAGATTGTAGACCTACACAAGGCTGGAATGGGCTACAAGACCATCGCCAAGCAGCTTGGTGAGAAGGTGACAACAGTTGGTGCGATTATTCGCAAATGGAAGAAACACAAAATAACTGTCAGTCTCCCTCAATCTGGGGCTCCATGCAAGATCTCACCTCGTGGAGTTTCAATGATCATGAGAACGGTGAGGAATCAGCCCAGAACTACACAGGAGGATCTTGTTAATGATCTCAAGGCAGCTGGGACCATAGTCACCAAGAAAACAATTGGTAACACACTACGCCGTGAAGGACTGAAATCCTGCAGCGCCCGCAAGGTCCCCCTGCTCAAGAAAGCACATGTACAGGCCCGTCTGAAGTTTGCCAATGAACATCTGAATGATTCAGGGGAGAACTGGGTGAAAGTGTTGTGGTCAGATGAGACCAAAATCGAGCTCTTTGGCATCAACTCAACTCGCCGTGTTTGGAGGAGGAGGAATGACCCCAAGAACACCATCCCCACCGTCAAACATGGAGGTGGAAACATTATGCTTTGGGGGTGTTTTTCTGCTAAGGGGACAGGACAACTGCACCGCATCAAAGGGACGATGAACGGGGCCATGTACCGTCAAATCTTGGGTGAGAACCTCCTTCCCTCAGCCAGGGCATTGAAAATGGGTCGTGGATGGGTATTCCAGCATGACAATGACCCAAAACACACAGCCAAGGCAACAAAGGAGTGGCTCAAGAAGAAGCACATTAAGGTCCTGGAGTGGCCTAGCCAGTCTCCAGACCCTAATCCCATAGAAAATCTGTGGAGGGAGCTGAAGGTTCGAGTTGCCAAATATCAGCCTCGAAACCTTAATGACTTGGAGAGGATCTGCAAAGAGGAGTGGGACAAAATCCCTCCTGAGATGTGTGCAAACCTGGTGGCCAACTACAAGAATCGTCTGACCTCTGTGATTGCCAACAAGGGTTTTGCCACCAAGTAATAAGTTGAAGGGCTCAAATACTTATTTCCCTCATTAACATGCAAATCAATTTATAACTTTTTTGAAATGCATTTTTCTGGATTTGTTTGTTGTTATTCTGTCTCTCACTGTTAAAATACACCTACCATTAAAATTATAGACTGATCATTTCTTTGTCAGTGGGCAAACGTACAAAATCAGCAGGGGATCAAATACTTTTTTCCCCCACTGTATATGTTTTTCAGTATAAATGACAGTCCTCAAGATACTGAAGGAAAATTACTAGATAAGTAATAAATAAGGGTAGTTTGAGACACTGCAGGTCAATATAACATGCCAACCAAAACCATGGTATCTGAATTTACTATGGATATAAATTAATATGTGTCTCTTTGTATGTTTGTACGTTTTCAGTTTGCGCAAGGTAAATGTCCATATTTTGACTTTTTCATGTACTGTATAGTCCAGAATATGACTAAGAGAGTCATAAGTCACAAATAGTTACAGAATGATAGCTAAAAAACGCCAGTTAAATATGTTGTAATAACAGACCTACAAGAAAGTCAGCATTTAACTGTACACAGAATGCTATTGCAAACAGAAATAATAATACAAAATTAAGTTATTTAAATAGGTCTTACGAATACAGAAGTTAAAAGTAACATGTTAGAAATGGAATTAGAGCCAAATTTAGAAATAGGAATCCGAGGCAACCACAAACATTCGGTGAAGGTTTCTTACATATTGATAAATAGATAACCAGATACTCCAGGAAATTAACGATGTGCTCATTTGGAAGCTATGAGTTCCACAATGAAGAGTTTTTAAATCCCTAGTAATAGATCCCTAAATACAATGTGTAGGTAAGAAATTAACTATTGATCAGTTCAATCTGGATTCGGGAACAGTTCTTCTGAACCTGTACTGGTGTAGATTGGACTTCAATAGGAGGAAGTGACACAATAAAGACATGAGCCGCGCAGGAGGACAGTCTTAGTGCCCACGCAGGTTCTTAGTTGGGGAAATCATTGACTGAACACATTTTTTGAAAATGTGCTTTCCTGAAGTACCTGGACATCATTATTGAGATCAATGAAAAGGCTTATTTTCCAAAGATTAAATACATTCATTAACTACAATAATGTAGTGAAATGTATATAAATAGTAATAATACAAATCGATCAAATATAACTTGCATTTTCTTGTAAGAAATTAGGAATAGGAGAAAGAACAGCTGTTGGGATGCAGTGCGATGTTATCCAAAATTGAAAGCGGTTGAGAAAGGAGAGTTTGTTCTGTGTGAGACAAATGTACTGCCACGAGAGACTCTGATGGTGATTGACTGGAATATGAGGGAAAATAATGAAGTTACTACAGGTATAACTAAAGGTGTAACATAACTAATTTAATGAAACATAGTCATGGCAAGTTATAAAACTGTTTGGAAATAGTCCTTTCACAAACAGAAATACCCTATCAATTAGGAAGAGGGGGGCAGGGGGCAAGGGCCGTATGTGCTCCTCTGCTCCCCCTGTTCGCCTGAGCAGACAAGCAGCCTGAGATGAGAGAGAGAGAGAGAGAGAGAGAGAGAGAGAAGTCAGAGACAAGGCAGAGACTGTAAGTACGTGTAAGGGTTCATAACTTATTACAAACAGAGCAAGAGTGTAATGAATGGTAATTTACACTGCTTGTATTAATAATGATAATAATATTGATGTTGATACAGACGAATACGTCACATACTAGATGACAACCGCATAAAACTAATAATAATGAAAATAGGAATAATAGGAGTATGGAAATAATTTCAAATTATGGTTTATTGGTAAAAAATGAATTGAGAAACAAAGATTAATAACTGCCATCATTTACCCAACTACTATTAACTATGGTGTTGAAGGAGCTGCTGTAATAGTTATTGTAATGGTCTCAGGTATTTAAGTTAGATAAAAGGACAAAGATAAGCACATTGTTTTGAAACTTTGACAACTCCACACAAAAAGAGTATCTACACTAGGAAGTAAAGCTGATTCAATAAACACAGGAGATATGATGCTGCTGACGACAGCTGAGTGCTGTACTGAAATAATTTGATAAATGAGATAAATTGGAATCAAGATTATTATTATTTTGAATTGTCCCTTTACTAGAAACCTTATAGATTGTGCGACTGTCAACTAATGTGATAGAGATGCCTTTTATAAGGACGATCTCTGATGTTGTGTGAACCACACATTGTGTCTTCAGACTGATTTATTCCACATGGCAGATATGCATATTATGAATCGTGTCCTGAAGGAACCGATGTCTGACCCATATGGAGAAGATGCTGGTGTTCTTGTTGAGACACAGTAGGCCGAGGGCGCGGCTTTAAAGACAGCCTCACAGCAACTTGAACAGACCAATGCTGAGGTCCACTACGCTGAAGTGATGCTTGACTCAGTGGAGAAATAAGTTAAAATACTATAATTAAAGGTTTTCCAGATTATAGGAATCTACAATATATTGTGAAACTGCTCAGATGACGTCCGCAGTAGCACATATTCTTCTATTGATAGTTTAATTTATAATGTACTATTAGTGGAGATGTCACATTATTCAAATGAATAGAATGACAGCCATGAAGTCAGAATCAGTCCATTGCCCTTCACTTAAGATTTGTACAATGTATAATGTTTATAAATCAAAACGCAACAAATATATGTACAATACAGTTTACAAACTGAATTTGTAAAAAAGAATGTTTTGCTGACTTTTGTATTCTCTTTGAAGCAACAAAATGTATGTGTTATGTATGTCGTAACTAGGGTTTGACTTTTATGACCTGGGGCTGGATGAAATTTAATTTGAGATGCACTGTAAAAGCTCCAGGAAATTGCAACTGGCCACTGCACCTTCCATAAGAGAGCTCAAACATTTGCTAATGCATTGGTTGCCTCACAGGCACTCTTTCCCTGGTTTGCCCATGTGGCGCATGGTGTTGGCCACACGGGCAAAGGGGGGATGTGTGCATCAGTCTTTTAAATTGGTTTGCCCCAGGTTTTATAGTAACAGCTTAGCAATATTGTAGAACTTGCCACATTTGTCAAGCTCATAATCCTGCAATATGCAAATAGATTGTGTTCAAGAGCTTAAATGTTGTGGATATGAATATATACTTGTAATAATATATAGGTGTTCTAAATGGGTTGAAGCCTATCCCGTAGGAAGGCTGAAGTAGTAAAAGTAGCAAAAATACAGTTAAGGGATGTTATATGTAGATTTCGCATTCCAGGGAAATTTCCAGTGATAGGAACACTCACTTCACTGGGACAATAGTGCAGGAACTATGCAAAGCCCTGCGAGGTAAACAACATTTTCACTGCCCCATCAGGCTCAGTCAGCTGGAGCAGTGGAGAAACAAAATGGGATATTAAAGAATAAGCTGTCTAATATATGCAAACAAACAGGACTCAAACGTCCAGATCCCCTTCCTATAGTCCTAATGACAATGAAATCGTCAGCAAATTGAGAAAAACAGGTCTTTCTCCGTGTGAGATTATTATGGGATGACTTATGAGACTCTCCATCACTCCTCCATTGTCTGTAAGGGAAATGGACATCCACTTGATGGATGATGCTATGTTGTCTTTTTGTATGGGACTAACACGTGCTTTCGAAGCTGTCCATTCACAGATGAAAGCCGCCCAGACTGAACCATCCCAGCAGGTTTACCACCCCTTCCAGCAAGATGACTGTGTATATCAAAGCACACAAGAGAAAGTCCTCCCAACAGCCCAGGTGGACAGGGCCCTACCAGGTGCTCCTGACCACCCACACAGCTGTGAAGTGCCTAGGAACGACGACATGGATCCACTCCTCACACTGCAAACTTGCCAATCGAGGCGATCAGCACAACCCTGGTGGAGAACAGAGGGATAAAGGAATTGTTCTTCCACATCAGATTTGACATTACTGTATGTATGCAGGCCCTTGTAATTGCTTTTCCAATACTGCCAACTGGTTATTGATGATTGATTTCACATTGTGGTACGAGTATCGAGTGAAATGCGTGCTATCCACCTCAACAACACAGCGATAACATGGAGCCGGCAGGTGATCCAGGTCACAATAGAGGTCAAGCAGTGGGAGGAGGAAGACGTGGTGGTCAAAGGTGTAGCGTAAGGTACACTTATAAAATTCAATTAAAGAAGTGAATTTATAGTATCACCTTATCACGAATCCTGGAATCTTGTAGAACTCATTTTCTGTAATAATTGGATGCAGACACCAATTCCAAAGATATAAATTGTCAAATTTATTCAAAAACAAAGACTAAATGTAGCACTACACTAATTATACAAAAGGGAAAAACTAATTAAAATTCAACTCTAGATCAACAAATCAAAGACAAATCACTTCCGTGACCAAATCAAAGACCATGGGATCGCATATGATAACACACAAATCATTAAACAAAAAAGGTTATAAACACATTGACTACAATACCGGTTAGTAAGACGAAGGCGAGTCTCTCATTAGTATTGTTAGTCAGACATTCAATAACTATGCAGGTTAGTATTTATGTCAGGTAACTTCTCGTTATATATATATCAGTCTCATTAACGTTTAGGTGGAGAGAAAGATCCTATCATTACTTGTTACCACAATTTCCCTTAACTGATTATTATTCAATGATTAAGGATAGGCAGGGCCACCTATAATCTGGTGTCTATTAACTTGTGTCAATTTCAGACTAAACAGTTAAACAGGAATGAGAAGATATTTCTCGGCGTTGACAGATTTTATTTCAAAAATTATCAACAAAACAGTTGAATGCAACACACATTTATGTTTAAGAAAACTAAATGATATTACACATTCTAGAGTTATGAATCACAGATTAACATTTCTAATTGATTTCTCAAATGTCATGAATCACAAACTCCAAACTGTTAAACTTATGTGAACTTCGTCGCAGAGAGGCCTCTCTGGCTTCGGGCTCAGATAACAGCACACGGCACGAGGTCCGTGTGGTTTGGAACAAAGGCAGTCCGGTTCGGCTTTGTCCAAGAACTTCCACTCAGTCGATGCACCTGGAAGTTGGGGTTTCGCGAATGTAGAGTCTTTTCCAAACAGATTTTCCACTGGTTTGAAGGCTCCAAGGTTGTGCACAAAATCTTCTTTGTAAGCAGGGTTCCACCGTAGTTACTTGAAGACAAAGTCTTTGAGGAAAGCAGGGCCCTGTTCGTTCCAAGGGTCAAGTTTCTTAAGACTCAAATAGCTATTTAAATGACTTTCGTATTCAATCGACTTAGTCAATTGTCCAGCTGGATGGCTGGGCACAGGCGGGCAGCGCAGTCTGTAAAGTTCTTTATTTAATAAAGTCCTTTAAAAGAATTCTTCGTACGGCTCAATCTCCTTCTCCCAGTTTAACCCTTCTGTTGCTGGTAAAGACTTAGTTGGTTTCTGGTTCCGGTTCTGGCAACAGAGATACAAGTTGAGCTGTGGCAGCGAGTTACTGGTTTAGGTGAGAGAGAGAGAGAGATGCCGTGCATTACCCTTTATACGCCTGTCAGATCAATAGGTGATTGGTTCTTTAGTTTGTGAGATTGGATTTCGGCTTCAGCCCCCAGTGTCCTATTGGAGGGGGGCTTGATTTATGACTGATGTCAATCCATGCCATCTTTTGGAAATGCCGGTTGGCACGGGTTCGTAGCTCTGTGTCGGGATTTCGGCTCTCGTCCATTTCAAAGAGTTTTTATTTCCTACAGGCCCCCTTCCCCAGACATCTCACAGCAGGGATTCCAAGCTATTTGGCCCATTCTTGGTGCCATCCTCCCAAGACTGTCACTTTGATGTAAACCAGTTCACATGCTGATGAGTTAAGGAAATCTGATAAATTTGGGGGGGAGAGGTCTTCTTTAGATCAGTGCTTCAGCTCAGAGCTAAAATGCTCTTATCAGAATACACCCAACATAACGCTACACTGGTTAATTCTGTTCTGGGAAAACCACAATCCTGCAGGTTTAATAAGTCTCTCTACACATCAGTCCCTGAGTACCTTCAACCAATGGTCATTTTGACCAATTAAGCCCAAGAATTGAGTCAATTAAGTTGTCATGGACTACCCAGTGAAGACGTGAACTCACGACTAGGTCACACTGTGAGCTCACCAGAGCAGACATTACACTGAGCTCACTGTGAGCTCACTTAGCGCTTTTCCAGCGACATGGTGCCGGTGCTGGAGCCGGAGCTGCTGCTCGGCCTGGGATCCAGCTGATCTTTTTTGAACCGGCCCGCTTTTCCACCGGTTTTGACGTCACTGGATGTGGGCGTTCCCAAGCATGGAGTAGAAGTGGAGAAACACAGCAATAGTAATCAGCACCGAGGCGACTGCGTCTTTAAACCCCATTTAACATCACAATCAAACTCATTCCGCGTCTATGGCAAATCGTAACCCTAATGTTACAAATGTTCCCTAAACACCTATTTTGCAGGATCAATAAAAAATTATTAGGATTTTTTAAACTTTTACTGACACACATAGTTAATAGCAATGTGTTATAACTTTACCGAAAATAATAATCTGTATATCTGTAATTGTTTAGACGTTATTAAGATATAATGCATCTTTCACATAGGGATCATTTGTAACATGTTAGGAAAAACAAACAAATGATTTGAAAATATTCATAATTACAGCATACAATTTGTCAGGCTTCATAACAATGGTATTTATAACATACTCTGTAAAAATCAAGCAAATAGCATTTGTGGTTCACGAGAAAATATATATATATATAATCAAAGCTATCAGACTATAGCAGCCGGTGTATGAAGACACATACGATTATACAGCATTATTTGGCAGCTTCGCAAGACCTAATTTTAAACGTTGTTGGTAAGTTAGATAATTAGTGGGGACCCGCTATTTGCAGTTCTTCCCCTCCATAATTGCTAAAATAAAGTTTTACTGACATTTTATTGACCCTACCACTGCATAGGGCACATCTGTAACATGAACGCTACTGAATGGCACATACATTGAAAACTACGGAGAACTGAGACAAATCCACTTTACACTTCATAAATAATCTTAAAACGTTTCCAACCAAGGCAACACCCACTTGAAATACGTTCATTCTCATTTTTGGTAAACAAAAAGAGAGATTGTTACATATGTTCCCTATGATGCATCTACAGAGAGAGAGAGACAGACAGACACTAACTCTCTCTCTCTCTCTCTCTCTCTCTCAGCTGGGAGTGTGTGGGAGGGGTCTGCAGTGAGCGGGAGTGCTGCTGAGAGCTCTGTCCTTTGGCTGCGTTTTTTTGTTGCTTTACTTTTTTCAGTTTGTTTATTTTGTCTTCTGTTTTCAGTGCTTTTCTTATTGTGGGGGAACAGGGGAGGGGAGGGGGGAGTACCGGTAGTTCTTCCCGGGTCGGGGGGTCGGACCCCCTGAATGCGTCTTTTGAAAAACTGACCCGACGCCATGGAGTCAAGATCGCTCCGGTGCAGTTCTGCCCCCTAGAGCAGTGTGTGTTAGCGGTTGGGGAGGTAGCAGGGTGTGAAAATATCAAGTCTGCTGCCATTGTTATCTTCTTAAAAACCACTGATCTGCTCAATCAGCTAGTGGCTAATGGCACAGTGTTAGACGACACTTTCACCCCGGTGTTGCCGCTCGCTGCTCCTGCCCGGAAGGTAACGCTGTCTAACGTCCCTCCGTTCATCCGCACCGGCTCGGGCAGCTGATGTCCGGCATTAAGAGGGTCCCGCTGGGCTGCAAAGCCCCGCAACTGAAACACGTCGTGTCCTTCCGAAGGCAGCTGTATATGATCCTCAATAACATCAATGAGGATCTTAATGTCTCCGAAGTTGGATCTCTCTTGCTGCCACCACCACGAAGATTGCTCTTTAGTAATGTTGGAAAGTCAAAGACAGCAACCGTCAGGGTTCTTGCATATGACGTATTCGTGCTGCACCTCTCTGCAAGGATCCAGGACAGTTTGTCAATGTAAACTCCAGTGCCTGGGAATATTTCCACCTAAAAGACAATGGTAAATAAAAAACAAGTTTATCCCCAAACTATTCTTATATTATGTTAAGTGGAATACATTATCAGTAAGGCTGTGATTTTGTTACAGAAATGTGTTATTAAAGACCACAGTATGTCTCAATTCTAAGTTTATTAATTTACAGACATAATAAAGTCAGTGAATCTGTGACACCCATAATTCAATTACATTCTTATTATCAACTATAACTATGAATATAACTGATAATGTAGCATCATTAGATTGTTTACAACCAATATTTGTTTTCAATATATATATTTTTACCTTGTCTTTGTAATATTGTAGACCAAGAGTGTTATACCTGTTTTGGTGATTCTTTGTCAGATTCAGAACAATTTGCTGTGGGGCTGTCAGAACCACTTGATGGTGACACACTTTTGTCTTCATTGCTGATAAATGTGGCTTTTGTTACAATTTTTTTCAGATTGTCCAAAAGGTCTGGAATCTCTGGAGAAAAAAACCTTAGTATTAAATGATAATCATTTCTAGTAATATATTTAATACAAAGTGAAAACAAAACCATCAATGCCTGCAATTATACTTGAGAGACTTGCTCTATGTTATTGGCAAACTGACCTTTTTGTGGGTCATTAACATTATCTACGAAAAAAATAAAAGAGATAAAATACAAGAATTACCAGGTCTAATGTAATGCATATAGTCATTAATGTAGGATTATGAAGTTATGTTGAAAAACTTTATTTAATAATCAGTATTATTAAACTATTAGACAGTGCACATTAAGAGTCTGTATTGTGGTTCTAGATTACTTCAGTATGATCAACTATAATACATTACTCTGGAATCTAAATTACTGAAGAATAACATTTATCAAGGTAAGGAATTATTTGCTATAAATAAAAAAACTTACCATCAACCATACGGTTTCGAAGACATTGGTTTTCATTTTTAAGTCTTGTGTTTTCCTTTTCGAGCTGCTTAACGTTTTGCTGTAGCTCAACTTCACTGGACTCTTTAAATGTCTGTAGAATATGACGGGATCTAATTCTTGAAGCTCCATCGGTTTTCTTTCTTATTTTGTGCTGTATTCAGAGAGAAAAAGAGTTTAAAATGAATATATATATATATATATATATATATATATGAAAATGATTTAAAAAACACAATCCTGCAATACATTTATTATCGTCACTGTAATTATCTCACCGGTAACTGTGGTTCATCAAGGTCACTATCATCTGAAATTTGAAGTTTTTTGTTTGGTTTAGGTACTGTCTTCATTTTAGGACAGGGCATTTTTGTTAGGTCATTAAGTTTTCTTCTTAGTTCGCCTTCTTTTCCTAAAATAAAAATAAAATAAATAAAACCCTGCATTATGTCCACAGATATTTGGGGATTATATTTATTTGTCATAAAAATACTGTGCTTTGACCATACAAATTAAGATGAACAGCCAACAGTGAATCAAAACTGAAGTTAAATTATATCTGGTTTAATTTATTTTGTGATTTGGGGGATTTTATTGTAAAGCACAACACACAATAAATCGTTCTTACAAATGCCAGTCAAGTATGACGAGTTTTTAGCGCCCTCACCACCACCTACCATGTTATAAGAGTATGTTAGAAGTACAACACATTAATAACTTAAACATTCATTTCAAATATACTGTGATTGTATATATCAAATAGCATGTAAAGACTTTAATGTTTTTTTTTTTAAATAAACATTGTTACCAGTCATAATGATCTGCGCTTCATGGACAGGCCATCCACCTTTTGGAGGTTTGTTCGTGTCTCTCCACTCTGCTCTGAAGTTTCGAGTCGTCTCTTCGTCATCATCAGCAATGCTGAATAAATCAAAATTGCGAAAGCAAGCAGTGGGAATCACGCTGTAAGAGTCTTTGTCGACCCCGCTTTCCCACTTCACCAACGCGTGCATCACCGCCATACTACCTTCACCTTCTCGTCCGTTTTTTCTGCGCGTTTTTCCCCCGACAAGTCACGGCACAAAAAACAGTCCCGCTCTGCATTCTGGTACTTGGCGTTCTTAATAACACCAACAGGGTGTAATCGCATAGACCACTCGAGTATAAAGTACTACATATCCCATCTGTTACAGTTTTTTTTCTTCTTCTGAAACTGCAAGCGCACTACATAAAGTTTGGCAAATGAAGAAATTTGGATGATGAGTTTACAATCTTATAAACAGTATTTAAGTAAACCTAGATATGCAATTCCAAAAAGAACAGCATCGAGATGGAGAAACAGGATACAAAAATAATAATACAATGTTTATACTTTTTGTATTTTAATTACAGTATGTAATTATTGCCTTTTGATTTACATTTACAGAAAAAGAACGGCGGCAAACGTGGACTACCCAACAAGAAGCAACAAAGTTACTAAAATATCAGATTCTCAGGTAAGCTTCATGCAGCCATACATGTATAATTATAAAATCAATCCAAAAAATAGACCTTGTTTACCCTACAACTGATTTGAGTGTTAATTCTATTTAAGATATAAAAAAATATTTTGTTTTCTGAACTAATAATCTGTGAACATTCTATTATCTCTATAATTTTAATTAATACATTTATTTTATTATTGGTGGAACATTATATTTTTCAGCTCAGATGATTTCACGTACCATCAATTTTTCTGTTAATAAATGTGCAAAAACAAATCAGATGGATAGGCCCCTACATATGAACATTAAGTTAAAGGCCTAGAGTGAGTGTTCTTCACTTCCAGTCATGGCGGGCCACAATCCAGCTCTTTGTAACTCATCAACAACCAAAGACCTGGGAAAAGGGTTAAATGGCTTCAGTTAAGCCAATTAGGTAATTAAGAGCTCAACTGGAAAAAAAACAGCAGGCATAGGGGTACTTTAGGACCACAGTCACTGATATAACCTACAATGTTGTTGTAATGAAAATCAGCAGACAGTGGGCCTCCTCCAGGACTAAGGTTGAGAAGCACTGGTCTTGAAGACCACAATAACAATCGACCTCAAGGGCTAGGGATATTCGAGGTGATGCTAAACCAGTCCTGAATGTTTAAATATAATGTTATTTTCTTGTAGTGTGCCGTTGCTGTTAATGCAACCAGTTATATTGAGCCATCAAATACAGAAGCTGACGAAAGACATCAACATGTAAATTTAGTTGTAAATTTAAAGTGTGTGTGAAAAGTATTTTGTATATGGAGATTAACCCATAGTTTCACAGATAAATTGTGGACCAGTGATATTCAGGATCTTCAAAACAAGTCCTGAATGCTCAAACTTAACACTTATTTTTTTAGAGTGTCGTTGCTGTCAATCCAGCCAGTGATGTGGAGCCATCAGATACAGAAGCTGATGAAAAACAACATGTAAATTTCCTAAATTAATATGGTGCATCAAAATACTTATTTAGCACTTTCAACTGTTTCTTTGTGATTCCTAAAATTACTTTACAGGCTGGGGCTGGGGGAAGACACTGCGCCCGCCTGGAGAAGCCTGTACAAGCCCCCCTCAATAAGAGAGCTGGCAATCTGCAGTGGAGGGTGTTACACACCATTATTGCTGTCAATTCTTTTATTACTGTTCTTAACCCTGCTGTGTCCGACGCCTGCCCATTCTGTGCTCAGAGAGAGACCGTGTTTCACTGTTTCAGCACTTGCTCTCGGTTGTCACCCATTTTTAGTCTTTTAACTCGTCTTTTTACTGATCTTAACCTGATTTTTAACACAAAGGTTTTTATTTTAGGGGCGCGATACACCAGAAGGACCAAACATGTGGACCAGCTGGTAAACTTCTTGCTGGGCCAGGCTAAAATGGCCGTCTATAAGACTAGGAAGAACAGAGTGTGTGGGGAGGGCAGTGAGGATGCAGTGAGAGTGTTTGCCATGCTGGTCAAGTGCAGAGTCAGACTAGAGTTTAACTATTACAGGCTGATGAATGATTTGGAGAGTTTTGAACAGGTCTGGTGTATTAATGATGCCCTTTGTGAATTGTATGACGGGGAGTTGGTTTTTATTATGTAATTCATTTATAGGGTTTAGTATTTGATGGTTGTTTTGTTGTGTGTATTGGGTTGCTTTCTTTAAAAGTGTACAGATCAGTGGCGGAGTTAATGCTTGTTGGGGGGAGACAAACAAAGGGGAACACTATTTTTTATTTATTTATTTATTTTCTTTTGTATGAATTATTGCGTGTTGCAAACAGGCAATGAAGTCTGATAAAAGTCAAAAAGTCTCTCTCTCTCTCACACACACACACAGAGACACACAGAGCCAGCCAGCTCAGCGATGACATCACAAACATCTCTCTCAGGTGACTCCTATGACATCACAGAGCACGTACATTCCGTTGCTTGCCGTCTGTCAACCACTCAGTCACTGCCAGCCAGACTGGCTGGCTGACTGGATGGTGGGGCTGCTTGCTGCTGCTGCGTACCTTAGCAAGCTTATTTGCTTGACCGGCCTTCCTCCTCCGCCCACATGCCCACCTATGTCCGATCTGCTGTTCACCTGGATCACAGCTCCGCCCCAACAAGGCAGAGCCTCCCAAGAATGGTACAAACTCACCCACGATCCCCTCCACGGAAAGCTATAGCAAAAGGCAAAAGCATTATACGTAATGAAGAGGAACCCGAGTCCAAGACGCATCCGACCAGCCATACATATTTGTGTGTATTAAAGATCACATTTTATTACATTTAGATTTTCTGTACTTTATTACATCTTTTTGTGATTTTTAAATGTATTGTTTCTTTTCCTTATGTATGTATGTATGTATGTATGTATGTATGTATGTGTGTGTGTGTCTGTGTGAAAGTGTATGTGTTTGTGTGTCTCTGTGTGAAAGTGAGTGTGTGTGTGTCTGTCTCTGTGTTTGTGTGTCTGTCTCTGTGTGAAAGTGAGTGTGTGTGCGTGTGTCTGTCTGTGAAAGTGTGTGTGTGTGTGTGGGTGTGACAGTGTGTATGAGTGTCTGTCTGTCATGTAACTCGCACATCTGTGAGGGCACCATTTTTGCAGAAAGAGATGTACACATTTTGGAGCAACATATGCTGCCATCCAGACATCGTCTTTTCCAGGGACGTCCCTGCATTTTTCAGCAGGATAACGCCAAACCACATTCTGCCCAGATTTCAAGCGCATGGTTGCATAGGCAGAGAGTGCGGGTGCTAGCATGGCCTGCCTGCAGTCCTGACCTGTCTCCGAATTGAGAATGTGTGGCGCACTATGAAGTGCAAATTAAGACAACGAAGGCCCTGTGCAGTTGCGCAGCTGAGGAAATGCATAATGGATGAATGGGGGGAAATCCCACTTGCTAAACTTAACCAAGTGGTGTCTTCAGTGCCCAAGTGCTTAATAAGTGTTATTAAAAGAAAAGGTGATGTTACATAGTGGTAAACAGTCGACTGTCCCAACTTTCTTGGTTTCTTTTCACTGCTAATGAGATGCTGTAGAGTGAGTTAGTTATATTGCTTTCAGGAGCTCTAATCGTATTGATGAGTTCATGCAGCATTTGTAATTGAATTTCAAAAAGAAATCCTTGCTGTCTGGCCTGTGTGTATGAGATGTACTCTGTCAATCTTTGGCTAACAACTGAAACATTGGTAGAACAGAAATGGCAACATAAAAAAGAAAAGTACATTTTAAAAGAGCACATTAAATAGGATGAATATACAGTTTTTTACAATCACTTTGTCACTAATTTCAGAACCTTGATGTCATTTTTCAAAACTCTAGACACAAAACTCAAAACGGTCATCACTTGTAACACAGGCTGTCCAATGTTCAAAACATTGCATTGTGCATTCATATCTTTAAAGAAACCTTGCACTTGCAGACTTGTTGGTTCAAATAATTCATTTATCATGAAATACCATAGTAACATTTATTTAGATCACCCACACAGAAGATACCGATAGTTTCACTGTGTAGTTGTTCGTACAATCATTAAATATTGTAGTACAAAATATGTGATACATGTTTCATTATGGTACTACACATAAATACATCACTGTAAAAGGACTAGTAGAGAGAATACTACAGACACAGTGGAATCATTGAACAAAATCTGAAATGTATTGATGCAATACAATCAAATCACACCATAGGTTTCTTTGAAGCCATGCAACAATAATTAGCTACAAAAAAGAACAAAACTACAGTAAAATGTCAACTGCAGTGTTCCTCACCTGGCTTAGTGTAAAACAAAGGATTGATTACTGTACTTCTGAATTTCCATCAGCCCTGTGTTCAGGTTCAGGTTCTCACAACCATTTTTCACAAGAGGCATCTTGAAACTGAACATACCTGAACATACTCAGTCATCAGCTGCTTCACTCTGTCTGCATTTCTTTCAAAAGGCACACTATACTCTGTGCTACACATTGGTATGCAGTATACAGTCATTTGACAATTGAGAGTAGCCTAATGTTTAGTGCATGCTGAAGACTTGCCGCTTCTCAGTACGGAAATTTCTGATGATTGAGGCCACAGTTGATCCTGAGTTGATTCTGAGGTTTGATTGAATCATTGTAGCTGCCTCAGTCATGGTCATGCCATGATTTACAACATGCTCTACAACTATTTCTCGGATTTCACTGGACACTATTTGCTGTTGCTGCCGCTGTCTGGTCCGTGGCCTTGTCCTCTACCACGTTCCCCCAACACCTCTCAAATGAGGCCCATGGCTGCCTCTCTGGTGAGGCCTAAGCCCTCCTCTATGACGAGGCCCACGACCACCTCTCAGAAGGGGTGCATGTCCCCTTCCATTCCTTTGACCACCACGTCTTCCTCCTCCCACTGCTTGACCTCTATTGTGACCTGGATGACTTGCCGGCTCCATGTTATCACTGTGTTGCTGGGGTGGATAGCACTCATTTCACTCGATACTCGTACCACAATGTGAAATCAATCATCAATAACCAGTTGGCAGTATTGGAAAAGCAATTACAAGGGCCTGCATACATACAGTAATGTCAAATCTGATGTGGAAGAACAATCATCTTCAACCAGGTTGGAGCGTTAGTTGCAATGCCTTTAATACACGCAGCGTGGAGAGGAACAGTGACTCAAGTAGATCCCAAAGTCGCTCTGCCTTCATTTTAACAGTCAGAGCTTTTATACACAAAAATCAAAGAGCTGGTTATAATCAGAAAGTCATTACTATGTTATCTTAAAAGTTAGCTAAGCAGAATTTATATCATTATAGGACAGAGTTCATAGATCAACACATGGATTAGGGAGCAGGCACTTCAATCATACTGTTTGACATTGTCTCCAAGATTCTCATCGTAAATAACAAACAGAAATCAAACTACCTTCTGGCCTGACCTTCTAGCTTGACCTTATCTTTCTTAAGTATACAAGAGAGAAAAACAGGTATTAGAGAAAAAAATTCTAACTTTCCTTCCACACTGCAAACATGGTGTGGAAAAGTGCTACATGATGATGAATGATGATGAAATATTACATCCATAGATAATGTAGTCCAACTGGTTCATGCTCCTCGTTTATTGATGTCAATGGATCTCATTATCCTGAAACTTTCATGATCGAAACATGGAATATTGTTTGTCAGTTTCCATAAAATTATGCATTAAGAGTAATGCAACAGTCACTTATCATTTTGAGCAGCTGTATCAATTGATAGTTAGATCTTTGTAATGAAATGAATAGACAGTGATCTCAGATGTAATGTGTGAATTGCATTTTGAAATGGTAATACTTTGATGTTAAGTTGTGTCATTTTAGTTCAATGAACAAATGATCTGAGGTTGATGTGTATTGTATCCAAGCAATTGTAAAAAAGTGTTAGAGTTTTGAAAAATGTGCATTTTGATCATCGGGTGTGAGTTTAGTGTCTAGAGTTTTGAAAAATGACATCAAGGTTCTGAAATGAGTGCCAAAGTGATTGTAAAAAAGTGTAATATCAGGGGACAGTGGCTATTAGTGATCTGGCCTTCCGTGGCCTCTGTATTAATGTAACAGGTCACATTGTATGTGTACACTGATACTTGATAGTATAATATAGTACAAGTAAAAAACATACATAGGTATCATAGAAGTATTTTGCAGAAATGATTATGGATAGTTATCAAAATGGAGAGGAAATGCTAAATCCAGTCTCCCCAGGCTGAGCTTCTATTGCTGCACCTGCTAGCCCCACTATATGGATAGAGCCACACCAAGTACAAGAGTCTCCCCATTGCTATTTATATCTCCCTATCCAGTCTTCTTTCTGTCAGGGTGGGGTGCCTATTCCCCTGCATGCTTTGAAACCTATAGCACCTGGGACGCACACTTGGGATCCGGTTCCTCTGCCCCTCACATACACATGAGGAATCCTAGGTGCTCAACACGTCATACTGTCTCTTTCATCTCATGTGTAAACTATGGACAAATACATGACTAAACGTGTTTAGTTGCTTTTCCCAGAATGCTTTGCGCCACGATATGCAAATAACGGGGACTATGATTGGCTCCCTGACATTACCCACACTGCGACTGATGCTACCCATTTCACTACCCAACAAAGACCCATAATATGCGTGTGTCTGTCTGTCTGTCTGTCAAAGTATGTGTGTGTGTGTCTGTGTGTGTCTGTGTCTGTCTGTCTGTGTGTGAAAGTGTGTGTGTGTCTGTCTGTCTGTCTGTCATGTAACTTGCACATCTGTGAGGGCACCACTAATGCAGAAAGAGATGTACACATATTGTTTATTTTCCATATATATGTATGTATGTATGTATGCATGTCCAATTGCTTTGACAATACAAATGAATTGAATTGAGAGGGAGAGAGAGAGAGTAAGAGAGAGAGAGAGAGAGACAGACAGACAGACAGAGAGACACACACACACACACACACACACACAGAGAGCCAGCCAGCCAGCTCAGCGATGACATGACGATCCTCTCTCAGCTTACTGCTATGACATCACAGAGCACGTAAATTTCGTTTAACAAATCGTTAAACAAAAAAGGTTATAAACACATTGACTACAATACCGGTTAGTAAGACGAAGGTGAGTCTCTCGTTAGTATTATTAGTCAGACATTAAATAACTACGCAGGTTAGTATTTATGTCAGGTAACTTCTCGTTATATATATATCAGTCTCATTTACGTTTAGGTGCCGAGAAAGATCCTATTTGTTACCACAATTTCCCTTAACTGATTATTATTCAATGATTAAGGATAGGCAGGGCCACCAATAATCTAATGTCTATTAACTTGTGTCAATTTCAGACTAAACAGTTAAACAGGAATGAGAAGATATTTCTCGGCGTTGACAGATTTTATTTCTAAAATTATCAACAAAACAGTTTAATGCAACTCACATTTATATTTAAGAAAACTAAATGATATTACACATTCTAGAGTTATGAATCACAGATTAACATTTCTAATTGATTTCTCAAATGTCATGAATCACAAACTCCAAACTGTTAAACTTATGTGAACTTCGTCGCAGAGAGGCCTCTCTGGCTTCGGGCTCAGATAACAGCACACGGCACGAGGTCCGTGTGGTTTGGAACAAAGGCAGTCCGGTTCGGCTTTGTCCAAGAACTTCCACTCAGTCGATGCACCTGGAAGTTGGGGTTTCGCGAATGTAGAGTCTTTTCCAAACAGATTTTCCATTGGTTTGAAGGCTCCAAGGTTGTGCACAAAATCTTCTTTGTAAGCATGGTTCCACCGTAGTTACTTGAAGACGAAGTCTTTGAGGAAAGCAGGGCCCTGTTTGTTCCAAGGGTCAAGTTTCTTAAGACTCAAATAGCTATTTAAGTGACTGACACTTTCGTATTCAGTCGACTTAGTCAATTGTCCAGCTGTAAAACTCCACTGATCAGGTGGGTCTGTGAAGTTATTTATTTAATAAAGTCCTTTAAAATAATTCTTCGCTCAATCTCCTTCTCCCAGTTTAACTCTTCTGTTGCCGGCAAAGACTTGGTTGGTTTCTGATTCCATCTCTGGCAACAGAGCTACAGGTTGAGCTGTGGCAGCGAGTTTCTGGTTCAGGTGAGAGAGAGAGAGAGAGAAAGACTGTCCGCTGTTCCTTATAGTCTGTCAGATCAGTAGGTGATTGGTCCCTGAGTTCTTGAGATTGGATTTCGGTTTCAGCCCCCAGTGTCCTATTGGAGGGAGGCTTTATTTATGACTGATGTCAATCCATGCCATCTTTTGGAAATGCCGGTTGGCCTGGGTTCGTAGCTCTATGTCGGGATTTCGGCTCTCATCCACTTCAAAGAGTTTTTATCACCTACAGGCCCCTTTCTCCAGACATCTCATAGCAGAATTCCAAACTATTTGGCCTCTTCTCGGTGCCATCCTCCCCAAAACTGTCACTTTGATGCAAACCAGTTCCAAGCTGATGAGCTAAGGAAATCTGATAACTTTGGGGGGGGGAGAGGTCTTCTTTAGATCAGTGCTTCAGCTCAGAGCCCAAATGCTCTTATCCAAATACACCCAACATAACGCTACATATGTATGTATGTATGTATATATGTGTAGAAGGAAAATTAGAAATTATTTTCTTACACCTGTTTTTCTCTCTTGTATACTTAAGAAAGATACGGTCAAGCTAGAAGGTCAGCCCAGAAGATAGTTTGATTTCTGTTTGTTATTTACGATGAGAACCTTGGAGACATTGTCAAACGGTATGACCTACGTGCCTGTTCCCTAAAACCATGTGTTGACCTATGAACTCTGTTCTATAATGATATATGTTCTGCTTAGTTAGCCTTTAAGATAACATTGTAATGACTTTCTAGCATGTATGGATGTATGTATGTATGTATATATATATATATATATATATATATATATATATGTATGTATGTATGTCCAATTGCTTTGACAATACAAATGAATTGAATTGAGAGGAAGAGAGAGAGAGAGAGAGAGAGACAGACAGACAGACAGACAGACAGACAGCTCAGCGATGACATCACGAGCCTCTCTCAGCTGACTGCTATGACATCACAGAGCACGTACATTCCGTTGCTTGTCGTCTGTCAACCACTCAGTCACTGCTAGCCAGACTGTCCCTAAGACAAAGTGTACAATACTTCAATTATATCTCCTCCAGACAGATAAAGAGTATTAAGAGTTACGATGAAGTTACCCAGGAGACGTAAAAAGCTTGCATCACCTGGTATTTCCTGGAGGTCACCCATCCAAGTACTAACCAGGCCCTGGCCCGTTTAGTTTCCAAGGTCTGACGAGATCGGGCACGTTCAGGACGGTGTGGCCGCAAGCCGAGATGCCTGGCTGCATGATGTCTCTTAAAGGCTGGCGGGTATTGACGGAATTTCCAGCAAAAAATAAAAAATAAAAAAATAAAAAAATGGAGGGAAAAATAACAGTGCAGGAAAGGGTGTTGAAAGTAGCCGGGAACGTGTACAATTCTTCAATTATATCTCCTCCAGACAGAAAGAGAGTATTAAGAGCTACGATGAAGTTACCCAGGAGACGTAAGAAGCTTGCAGCACCTGGTATTTCTAGGAGATCTCCCATCCAAGTACTGACCAGGCCATGCCCCGTTTAGCTTCCGAGATCTGACGAGACGGGGTGCGTCCAGGACGGTGTAGCCGCAAGCCGAGAGGCCTGGCTGCATGATGTCTCTTAAAGGCTGACGGGTGTTGACGGAACTTCCAGCAAATAAAAAAAGAAAAATGGAGGGAAAAATATCAGTTCAGCAAAGGGTGTTGAAAGTAGCCGGGTACGTGTACATTTCTTCAATTATATCTCCTCCAGACAGAAAGAGAGTATTAAGAGCTACGATGAAGTTACCCAGGAGACGTAAAAAGCTTGCAGTACCTAGTTTTTCCAGGAGGTCACCAATCCAAATACTGACCAGGTCCTGCCACGTTTTGCTTCCTAGATCTGACAAGATCGGGCGCGTTCAGGACGGTGTGGCCGCAAGCCAAAAAGCCTGGCTGCATGATGTCTCTTAAAGGCTGGCGGGTATTGACGGAACTTC
This sequence comes from Amia ocellicauda, assembly GCF_036373705.1. Classification (NCBI taxonomy): domain Eukaryota; kingdom Metazoa; phylum Chordata; class Actinopteri; order Amiiformes; family Amiidae; genus Amia; species Amia ocellicauda. Next base: position 366,226 of record NW_027102992.1, on the reverse strand, counting down.
CAGCAAAAAAAAGAAAAATGGAGGGAAAAATACCAGTGCAGCAAATGGTGTTGAAAGTAGCCGGGAACGTGTACAATTCTTCAATTATATCTCCTCCAGACAGAAAGAGAGTATTAAGAGCTACGATGAAGTTACCCAGGAGACGTAAAAAGCTTGCAGCACCTGGTATTTCCAGGAGGTCTCCCATCCAAGTATTGACCAGGCCCTGCCCCGTTTAGCTTCCGAGATCTGACAAGATCGGGCACGTTCAGGTCAGTGTGGCCGCAAGCCTAGAGAGCTGGCTGCATGATGTCTCTTAAAGGCTGGAGGGTATTGACGGAACTTCCGGCAAAAAAAAAAAGAAAAAAGAAAAATGGAGGGAAAAATATCAGTGCAGCAAAGGGTGTTGAAAGTAGCCGGGTACGTGTACAATTCTTCAATTATATCTCCTCCAGACTGAAAGAGAGTATTACGAGCTACGATGAAGTTACCCAAGAGACGTATAAAGCTTGCAGCACCTGGTATTTCCAGGAGGTCACCCATCCAAGTACTGACCAGGACCTGCCCCATTCAGCTTACGCGATCTGACGAGATCGAGCGCGTTCAGGACGGTGTGGACACAAGCCGAGAGGCCTGGCTGCATGATGTCTCTTAATGGTTGGCGGGTATTGACGGAACTTCCAGCAAAAAAAAAAAAAAAAGAAAAACGGAGGGAAAAATATCAGTGCAGCAAAGGATGTTGAAAGTAGCCAGGTACGTGTACAATACTTCAATTATATCTCCTCCAGACAGAAAGAGAGTATAAAGAGCTACGATGAAGTTACCCAGGAGACGTAAAAGCTTGCAGCACCAGGTTTTTCTAGGAGGTCTCACATTCAAGTACTGACCAGGTCCTGCCCCGTTTAGCTTCCGAGATCTGATGAGTTCGGGCGCGTTCAGGACAATGTGTCCGCATGCCAAGAGGCCTGGCTGCATGATGTCTCTTAAAGGCTGGAGGGTATTGACGGAACTTCCAGCAAAATAAAAAAGAAAAAAGAAAAATGGAGGGAAAAATACCACTGCAGCAAAGGGTATTGAAAGTAGTCGGGTACGTGTACAATACTTCAATTATATCTCCTCCAGACAGAAAGAGAGTATAAAGAGCTACGATGAAGTTCCCCAGGTGACGAAAAAAGCTTGCAGCGCCTGGAATTTCCAGAAGGTCTCACATTCAAGTAATGACCAGGCCCTGCCCAGTTTAGCTTCCGAGAGCTGACGAGATGGGGCGCGTTCAGGACGGTGTGGCCGCAAGCCAAGACGCCTGGCTGCATGATGTCTCTTAAAGGTTGGCGGGTATTGACGGAACTTCCAGCAGAAAAAATAAATAATAATAAAAATAAAAAAATTGATGGAAAAATATCAGTGCAGCAAAGGGTGTTGACAGTAGCTGGGTACGTGTACAATACTTCAATTATATCTCCTCCAGACAGAAAGAGAGTATTAAGAGCTACGATAAAGTTACCCAGGAGACGTAAAAGCTTGCAGCACCAGGTATTTCCAGGAGGTCTCACATTCAAGTACTGACCAGGTCTTGCCCCGTTTAGCTTCCGAGATCTGATGAGATCGGGCGCGTTCAGGACGGTGTGGCCGCAAGCCGAGATGCCTGGCTGCATGACGTCTCTTAAAGGCTGGCGGGTATTGACGGAACTGCCAGCAAAAAAAAAAAAGAAAAATAGAGGGAAATATACCAGTGCAGCAAAGGGTGTTGAAAGTAGCCGGGTACGTGTACAATTCTTCAATTATATCTCCTGGAGACAGAAAGAGAGTATTAAGAGCTACGATGAAGTTACCCAGGAGACGTAAAAAGCTTGCAGCACCTGGTATTTCTAGGAGGTCTCCCATCCAAGTACTGACCAGGCCCTGCCCCGTTTGGCTTCCGAGATCTGACGAGATCGGGCGCATTCAGGACGGTGTGGCCACAAGCCGAAAGGCCTGGCTGCATGATGTCTCTTAAAGGTTGGCGGGTATTGACGGAACTTCCAGCAAAAAAAAAAAAAAAAAAGAAAAATGGATGGAAAAATATCAGTGCAGCAAATGGTGTTGACAGTAGCTGGGTACGTGTACAATACTTCAATTATATCTCCTCCAGACAGATAGAGAGTATTAAGAGCTACGATAAAGTTACCCAGGAGACGTAAAAGCTTGCAGCACCAGGTATTTCCAGGAGGAATCACATTCATGTACTGACCAGGTCCTGCCCCGTTTAGCTTCCGAGATCTGACGAGATCGGGCGCGTTCAGGACGGTGTGGCCGCAAGCCGAGATGCCTGGCTGCATGATGTCTCTTAAAGGCTGGCGGGTATTGACGGAACTTCCAGCAAAAAAAATAAATAAAAAAATAAAAAAGAAAAATGGATGGAAAAATATCAGTGCAGCAAAGGGTGTTGACAGTAGCTGGGTACGTGTACAATACTTCAATTATATCTCCTCAAGACAGATAGAGAGTATTAAGAGCTACGATAAAGTTACCCAGGAGACATAAAAGCTTGCAGCACCAGATATTTCCAGGAGGTCTCACATTCATGTACCGACCAGGTCCTGCCCCGTTTAGCTTCCAAGATCTGACGAGATCGGGCGAGTTCAGGATGGTGTGGCCGCAAGCCGAGATGCCTGGCTGCATGATGTCTCTTAAAGGCTGGCGGGTATTGACGGAATTTCCAGCAAAAAAAAAAAAGAAAAATAGAGGGAAACATACCAGTGCAGCAAAGGGTGTTGAAAGTAGCCGGGTACGTGTACAATTCTTCAATTATATCTCCTGGAGACAGAAAGAGAGTATTAAGAGCTACGATGAAGTTACCCAGGAGACGTAAAAAGCTTGCAGCACCTGGTATTTCCAGGAGGTCACACATCCAATTACTGACCAGGCCCTGCCCCGTTTAGCTTCCGAAATCTGATATGATCGGGCGCGTTCAGGACAGTGTGACTACAAGCCAAGAGGCCTGGCTGCATGATGTCTCTTAAAGGCTGGCGGATATTGACGGAACTTCCAGCCAAAAAATAAAATAAAAAGAAAAATGGAGGGAAAAATATCAGTGCAGCAAAGGGTGTTGAAAGTAGCCTAGTACGTGTACAATTCTTCAATTATATCTCCTCCAGACAGAAAGAGAGTATTAAGAGCTACGATGAAGTTACCCAGGAAACGTAAAAGGCTTGCAGCACCTGGTATTTCTAGGAGGTCTCCCATCCAACTACTGACCAGGCCCTGCCCCGTTTAGCTTCAGAGATCTGACGAGATCGGGCGCATTCAGGACGGTGTGGCCGCAAGCCGAGAGGCCTGGCTGCATGATGTCTCTTAAAGGTTGGCGGGTATTGACGGAACTTCCAGCAAAAAAAAAAAAGAAAAAAAGAAAAAAGAAAAATGGATGGAAAAATATCAGTGCAGCAAAGGGTGTTGACAGTAGCTGGATACGTGTACAATACTTCAATTATATCTCCTCCAGACAGAGAGAGAGTATTAAAAGCTACGATAAAGTTACCCAGGAGACGTAAAAGCTAGCAGCACTAGGTATTTCCAGGAGGTCTCACTTTCATGTACTGACCAGGTCCTGCCGCGTTTAGCTTCCGAGATCTGACGAGATCGGGCGCGTTCAGGACGGTGTGGCCGCAAGCCGAGAGGCCTCGCTGAATGATGTCTCTTAAAGGTTGGCGGGTATTGACGGAACTTCTAGCAAAAAAAAAAAAAAAAAAAAAAAAGAAAAATGGATGGAAATATACCAGTGCAGCAAAGGGTGTTGAAAGTAGCCGGGTACGTGTACAATTCTTCAATTATATCTCCTGGAGACAGAAAGAGAGTATTAAGACCTACGATGAAGTTACCCAGGAGACGTAAAAAGCTTGCAGCACCAGGTATTTCCAGGAGGTCTCCCATCCAAGTACTGACCAGGCCCTGCCCCGTTTAGCTTCCGAGATCTGATGAGATCGGGCGCATTCAGGACGGTGTGGCCACAAGACGGTTTGGCCACAAGCCGAAAGGCCTGGCTGCATGATGTCTCTTAAAGGTTGGCGGGTATTGACGGAACTTCCAGCAAAAAAAAAAAATAAAAAAAGAAAAAAGAAAAATGGATGGAAAAATATCAGTGCAGCAAAGGGTGTTGACAGTAGCTGGGTACGTGTACAATACTTCAATTATATCTCCTCCAGACAGAAAGAGAGTATTAAGAGCTACGATAAAGTTACCCAGGAGACGTAAAAGCTTGCAGCACCAGGTATTTCCAGGAGGTCTCACATTCAAGTACTGACCAGGTCTTGCCCCGTTTAGCTTCCGAGATCTGATGAGATCGGGCGCGTTCAGGACGGTGTGGCCGCAAGCCGAGATGCCTGGCTGCATGACGTCTCTTAAAGGCTGGCGGGTATTGACGGAACTGCCAGCAAAAAAAAAAAAGAAAAATAGAGGGAAATATACCAGTGCAGCAAAGGGTGTTGAAAGTAGCCGGGTACGTGTACAATTCTTCAATTATATCTCCTGGAGACAGAAAGAGAGTATTAAGAGCTACGATGAAGTTACCCAGGAGACGTAAAAAGCTTGCAGCACCTGGTATTTCTAGGAGGTCTCCCATCCAAGTACTGACCAGGCCCTGCCCCGTTTGGCTTCCGAGATCTGACGAGATCGGGCGCATTCAGGACGGTGTGGCCACAAGCCGAAAGGCCTGGCTGCATGATGTCTCTTAAAGGTTGGCGGGTATTGACGGAACTTCCAGCAAAAAAAGAAAAATGGATGGAAAAATATCAGTGCAGCAAATGGTGTTGACAGTAGCTGGGTACGTGTACAATACTTCAATTATATCTCCTCCAGACAGATAGAGAGTATTAAGAGCTACGATAAAGTTACCCAGGAGACGTAAAAGCTTGCAGCACCAGGTATTTCCAGGAGGAATCACATTCATGTACTGACCAGGTCCTGCCCCGTTTAGCTTCCGAGATCTGACGAGATCGGGCGCGTTCAGGACGGTGTGGCCGCAAGCCGAGATGCCTGGCTGCATGATGTCTCTTAAAGGCTGGCGGGTATTGACGGAACTTCCAGCAAAAAAAATAAATAAAAAAATAAAAAAGAAAAATGGATGGAAAAATATCAGTGCAGCAAAGGGTGTTGACAGTAGCTGGGTACGTGTACAATACTTCAATTATATCTCCTCAAGACAGATAGAGAGTATTAAGAGCTACGATAAAGTTACCCAGGAGACATAAAAGCTTGCAGCACCAGATATTTCCAGGAGGTCTCACATTCATGTACCGACCAGGTCCTGCCCCGTTTAGCTTCCAAGATCTGACGAGATCGGGCGAGTTCAGGATGGTGTGGCCGCAAGCCGAGATGCCTGGCTGCATGATGTCTCTTAAAGGCTGGCGGGTATTGACGGAATTTCCAGCAAAAAAAAAAAAGAAAAATAGAGGGAAACATACCAGTGCAGCAAAGGGTGTTGAAAGTAGCCGGGTACGTGTACAATTCTTCAATTATATCTCCTGGAGACAGAAAGAGAGTATTAAGAGCTACGATGAAGTTACCCAGGAGACGTAAAAAGCTTGCAGCACCTGGTATTTCCAGGAGGTCACACATCCAATTACTGACCAGGCCCTGCCCCGTTTAGCTTCCGAAATCTGATATGATCGGGCGCGTTCAGGACGGTGTGACTACAAGCCAAGAGGCCTGGCTGCATGATGTCTCTTAAAGGCTGGCGGATATTGACGGAACTTCCAGCCAAAAAATAAAATAAAAAGAAAAATGGAGGGAAAAATATCAGTGCAGCAAAGGGTGTTGAAAGTAGCCTAGTACGTGTACAATTCTTCAATTATATCTCCTCCAGACAGAAAGAGAGTATTAAGAGCTACGATGAAGTTACCCAGGAAACGTAAAAGGCTTGCAGCACCTGGTATTTCTAGGAGGTCTCCCATCCAACTACTGACCAGGCCCTGCCCCGTTTAGCTTCAGAGATCTGACGAGATGGGGCGCATTCAGGACGGTGTGGCCGCAAGCCGAGAGGCCTGGCTGCATGATGTCTCTTAAAGGTTGGCGGGTATTGACGGAACTTCCAGCAAAAAAAAAAAAGAAAAAAAGAAAAAAGAAAAATGGATGGAAAAATATCAGTGCAGCAAAGGGTGTTGACAGTAGCTGGATACGTGTACAATACTTCAATTATATCTCCTCCAGACAGAGAGAGAGTATTAAAAGCTACGATAAAGTTACCCAGGAGACGTAAAAGCTAGCAGCACTAGGTATTTCCAGGAGGTCTCACTTTCATGTACTGACCAGGTCCTGCCGCGTTTAGCTTCCGAGATCTGACGAGATCGGGCGCGTTCAGGACGGTGTGGCCGCAAGCCGAGAGGCCTCGCTGCATGATGTCTCTTAAAGGTTGGCGGGTATTGACGGAACTTCCAGCAAAAAAAAAAAAAAAAAAAAAAAAGAAAAATGGATGGAAATATACCAGTGCAGCAAAGGGTGTTGAAAGTAGCCGGGTACGTGTACAATTCTTCAATTATATCTCCTGGAGACAGAAAGAGAGTATTAAGACCTACGATGAAGTTACCCAGGAGACGTAAAAAGCTTGCAGCACCAGGTATTTCCAGGAGGTCTCCCATCCAAGTACTGACCAGGCCCTGCCCCGTTTAGCTTCCGAGATCTGATGAGATCGGGCGCATTCAGGACGGTGTGGCCACAAGACGGTTTGGCCACAAGCCGAAAGGCCTGGCTGCATGATGTCTCTTAAAGGTTGGCGGGTATTGACGGAACTTCCAGCAAAAAAAAAAAATAAAAAAAGAAAAAAGAAAAATGGATGGAAAAATATCAGTGCAGCAAAGGGTGTTGACAGTAGCTGGGTACGTGTACAATACTTCAATTATATCTCCTGGAGACAGAAAGAGAGTATTAAGAGCTACGATGAAGTTACCCAGGAGACGTAAAAAGCTTGCAGCACCTGGTATTTCTAGGAGGTCTCCTACCCAAGTACTGACCAGGCCCTGCCCCGTTTAGCTTCCGAGATCTGACAAGATCGGGCGCATTCAGGACGGTGTGGCCACAAGCCGAAAGGCCTGGCTGCATGATGTCTCTTAAAGGTTGGCGGGTATTGACGGAACTTCCAGCAAAAAAAAAATAAAAAAAAATAAAAATGAAAAATGGATGGAAAAATATCAGTGCAGCAAAGGGTGTTGACAGTAGCTGGATACGTGTACAATACTTCAATTATATCTCCTCCAGACAGAGAGAGAGTATTAAGAGCTACGATAAAGTTACCCAGGAGACGTAAAAGCTTGCAGCACTAGGTATTTCCAGGAGGTCTCACTTTCATGTACTGACCAGGTCCTGCACCGTTTAGCTTCCGAGATCTGACAAGATCGGGCGCGTTCAGGATGGTGTGGCCGCAAGCCGAGATGCCTGGCTGCATGATGTCTCTTAAAGGCTGGCGGGTATTGACGGAACTGCCAGCAAAAAAAAAAAGAAAAATAGAGGGAAATATACCAGTGCAGCAAAGGGTGTTGAAAGTAGCCGGGTACGTGTACAATTCTTCAATTATATCTCCTGGAGACAGAAAGAGAGTATTAAGAGCTACGATGAAGTTACCCAGGAGACGTAAAAAGCTTGCAGCACATGGTATTTCTAGGAGGTCTCCTATCCAAGTACTGACCAGGCCCTGCCCCGTTTAGCTTCCGAGATCTGACGAGATCGGGCGCATTTAGGACGGTGTGGCCACAAGCCGAAAGGCCTGGCTGCATGATGTCTCTTAAAGGTTGGCGGGTATTGACGGAACTTCCAGCAAAAAAAAAAAAGAAAAAAAGAAAAAAGAAAAATGGATGGAAAAATATCATTGCAGCAAAGGGTGTTGACAGTAGCTGGATACGTGTACAATACTTCAATTATATCTCCTCCAGACAGAGAGAGAGTATTAAGAGCTACGATAAAGTTACCCAGGAGACGTAAAAACTTGCAGCACTAGGTATTTCCAGGCGGTCTCACATTCATGTACTAACCAGGTCCTGCCCCGTTTAGCTTCCGAGATCTGACGAGATCGGGCGCGTTCAGGATGGTGTGGCCGCAAGCCGAGATGCCTGGCTGCATGATGTCTCTTAAAGGCTGGCGGGTATTGACGGAACTGCCAGCAAAAAAAAAAAAAGAAAAATAGAGGGAAATATACCAGTGCAGCAAAGGGTGTTGAAAGTAGCCGGGTACGTGTACAATTCTTCAATTATATCTCCTGGAGACAGAAAGAGAGTATTAAGAGCTACGATGAAGTTACCCAGGAGACGTAAAAAGCTTGCAGCACCTGGTATTTCTAGGAGGTCTCCCATCCAAGTACTGACCAGGCCCTGCCCCGTTTAGCTTCCGAGATCTGACGAGATCGGGCGCGTTCAGGATGGTGTGGCCGCAAGCCAAGATGCCTGGCTGCATGATGTCTCTTAAAGGCTGGCGGGTATTGACGGAACTGCCAGGAAAAAAAAAAAGAAAAATAGAGGGAAATATACCAGTGCAGCAAAGGGTGTTGAAAGTAGCCGGGTACGTGTACAATTCTTCAATTATATCTCCTGGAGACAGAAAGAGAGTATTAAGAGCTACGACGAAGTTACCCAGGAGACGTAAAAAGCTTGCAGCACCTGGTATTTCTAGGAGGTCTCCCATCCAAGTAATGACCAGGCGCTGCCCCGTTTAGCTTCCGAGATCTGACGAGATCGGGCGCATTCAGGACGGTGTGGCCACAAGCCGAAAGGCCTGGCTGCATGATGTCTCTTAAAGGCTGGCGGGTATTGACGGAATTTCCAGCAAAAAAAAAAAAAAAAAAAATAGAACAATGGAGGGAAAAATATCAGTGCAGGAAAGGGTGTTGAAAGTAGCCGGGTACGTGTACAATTCTTCAATTATATCTCCTGGAGACAGAAAGAGAGTATTAAGAGCTACGATGAAGTTACCCAGGAGACGTAAAAAGCTTGCAGCACCTGGTATTTCTAGGAAGTCTCCCATCCAAGTACTGATTAGGCCGCGCCCCGTTTAGCTTCCGAGATCTGACGAGATCGGGCGCATTCAGGACGGTGTGGCCACAAGCCGAAAGGCCTGGCTGCATGATGTCTCTTAAAGGTTGGCGGGTATTGACGGAACTTCCAGCAAAAAAAAAAAAAAAAAAAAATAGAAAAATGGAGGGAAAAATATCAATGCAGGAAAGGGTGTTGAAAGTAGCCGGGTACGTGTACAATTCTTCAATTATATCTCCTCCAGACAGATAGAGAGTATTAAGAGCTACGATAAAGTTACCCAGGAGACATAAAAGCTTGCAGCACCAGGTAGTTCCAGGAGGTCTCACATTCATGTACCGACCAGGTCCTGCCCCGTTTAGCTTCCAAGATCTGACGAGATCGGGCGAGTTCAGGATGTTGTGGCCGCAAGCCGAGATGCCTGGCTGCATGATGTCTCTTAAAGGCTGGCGGGTATTGACGGAATTTCCAGCAAAAAAAAAAAAAAAAAAATCGAAAAATGGAGGGAAAAATATCAGTGCAGGAAAGGGTGTTGAAAGTAGCCGGGTACGTGTACAATTCTTCAATTATATCTCCTGGAGACAGAAAGAGAGTATTAAGAGCTACGATGAAGTTACCCAGGAGACGTAAAAAGCTTGCAGCACCTGGTATGTCTAGGAGGTCTCCCATCCAAGTACTGACCAGGCACTGCCCCGTTTAGCTTTCGAGATCTGACGAGATCGGGCGCATTCAGGACGGTGTGGCCACAAGCCGAAAGGCCTGGCTGCATGATGTCTCCTAAAGGTTGGCGGGTATTGACGGAACTTCCAGCAAAAAAAAAAAAAAATGGATGGAAAAATATCAGTGCAGCAAAGGGTGTTGACAGTAGTTGGGTACGTGTACAATACTTCAATTATATCTCCTCCAGACAGATAGAGAGTATTAAGAGCTACGATAAAGTTACCCAGGAGACGTAAAAGCTTGCAGCACGAGGTATTTCCAGGAGGTCTCACATTCATGTACTGATCAGGTCCTGCCCCGTTTAGCTTCCGAGATCTGACAATATCGGGCGCGTTCAGGACGGTGTGGCCGCAAGCCGAGATGTCTGGCTGCATGATGTCTCTTAAAGGCTGGCGGGTATTGACGGAATTTCCAGCAAAAAAAAAAAAAAAAAAAAAAAGAAAAATGGAGGGAAAAATATCAGTGCAGGAAAGGGTGTTGAAAGTAGCCGGGTACGTGTACAATTCTTCAATTATATCTCCTGGAGACAGAAAGAGAGTATTAAGAGCTACGATGAAGTTACCCAGGAGACGTAAAAAGCTTGCAGCACCTGGTATTTCTAGGAGGTCTCCCATCAAAGTACTGACCAGGCCCTGCCCCGTTTAGCATCCGAGATCTGACGAGATCGGGCGCGTTCAGGATGGTGTGGCCGCAAGCCAAGATGCCTGGCTGCATGATGTCTCTTAAAGGCTGGCGGGTATTGACGGAACTGCCAGCGAAAAAAAAAAAGAAAAATAGAGGGAAAAATACCAGTGCAGCAAAGGGTGTTAAAAGTAGCCGGGTAAGTGTACAATACTTCAATTATATCTCCTCCAGACAGAAAGAGAGTACTAAGAGCTACGATGAAGTTACCCAGGAGACAAAAAAGCTTGCAGCACCAGGTATTTCCAGGAGGTCACCCATCCAAGTACTGACCAGGCCCTGCTCCTTTTACCTTCCGAGATCTGACGATATCGGGCGCGTTCAGGACGGTGTGGCCGAAAGCCAAGAGGCCCGGCTGCATGATGTCTCTTTAGGCTGGTGGGTATTGACGGAACTTCCAGCAAAAAAAAAAAAAAAAAAGAAAAATGGAGGGAGAAATATCAGTGCAGCAAAGGCTGTTGAAAGTAGCCAGGTACGTGTACAATTCTTCAATTATATCTCCTCCAGACAGATAGAGAGTATTAAGAGCTACGATAAAGTTACCCAGGAGACGTAAAAGCTTGCAGCACTAGGTATTTCCAGGCGGTCTCACATTCATGTACTAACCAGGTCCTGCCCCGTTTAGCTTCCAAGATCTGACGAGATTGGGCGAGTTCAGGATGTTGTGGCCGCAAGCCGAGATGCCTGGCTGCATGATGTCTCTTAAAGGCTGGCGGGTATTGACGGAATTTCCAGCAAAAAAAAAAAAAAAAAAATCGAAAAATGGAGGGAAAAATATCAGTGCAGGAAAGGGTGTTGAAAGTAGCCGGGTACGTGTACAATTCTTCAATTATATCTCCTGGAGACAGAAAGAGAGTATTAAGAGCTACGATGAAGTTACCCAGGAGACGTAAAAAGCTTGCAGCACCTGGTATTTCTAGGAGGTCTCCCACCCAAGTACTGACCAGGCCCTGCCCCGTTTAGCTTCCGAGATCTGACGAGATCGGGCGCATTCAGGACGGTGTGGCCACAAGCCGAAAGGCCTGGCTGCATGATGTCTCTTAAAGGTTGGCGGGTATTGACGGAACTTCCAGCAAAAAAAAAAAGAAAAATGGAGGGAAAAATATCAGTGCAGCAAAGGCTGTTGAAAGTAGCCGTGTACGTGTACAATACTTCAATTATATCTCCTCCAGACAGAAAGAGAGTACTAAGAGCTACGATAAAGTTACCCAGGAGACGTAAAAGCTTGCAGCACTAGGTATTTCCAGGCGGTCTCACATTCATGTACCGACCAGGTCCTGCCCCGTTTAGCTTCCAAGATCTGACGAGATCGGGCGAGTTCAGGATGTTGTGGCCGCAAGCCGAGATGCCTGGCTGCATGATGTCTCTTAAAGGCTGGCGGGTATTGACGGGATTTCCAGCAAAAAAAAAAAAAAAAAAATCGAAAAATGGAGGGAAAAATATCAGTGCAGGAAAGGGTGTTGAAAGTAGCCGGGTACGTGTACAATTCTTCAATTATATCTCCTGGAGACAGAAAGAGAGTATTAAGAGCTACGATGAAGTTACCCAGGAGACGTAAAAAGCTTGCAGCACCTGGTATGTCTAGGAGGTCTCCCATCCAAGTACTGACCAGGCCCTGCCCCGTTTAGCTTCCGAGATATGACGAGATCGGGCGCATTCGGGACGGTGTGGCCACAAGCCGAAAGGCCTGGCTGCATGATGTCTCCTAAAGGTTGGCGGGTATTGACGGAACTTCCAGCAAAAAAAAAAAAAAATGGATGGAAAAATATCAGTGCAGCAAAGGGTGTTGACAGTAGCTGGGTACGTGTACAATACTTCAATTATATCTCCTCCAGACAGATAGAGAGTATTAAGAGCTACGATAAAGTTACCCAGGAGACGTAAAAGCTTGCAGCACGAGGTATTTCCAGGAGGTCTCACATTCATGTACTGACCAGGTCCTGCCCCGTTTAGCTTCCGAGATCTGACAAGATCGGGCGCGTTCAGGACGGTGTGGCCGCAAGCCGAGATGTCTGGCTGCATGATGTCTCTTAAAGGCTGGCGGGTATTGACGGAATTTCCAGCAAAAAAAAAAAAAAAAAAAATAGAAAAATGGAGGGAAAAATATCAGTGCAGGAAAGGGTGTTGAAAGTAGCCGGGTACGTGTACAATTCTTCAATTATATCTCCTGGAGACAGAAAGAGAGTATTAAGAGCTACGATGAAGTTACCCAGGAGACGTAAAAAGCTTGCAGCACCTGGTATTTCTAGGAGGTCTCCCATCAAAGTACAGACCAGGCCCTGCCCCGTTTAGCTTCCGCGATCTGACGAGATCGGGCGCGTTCAGGATGGTGTGGCCGCAAGCCAAGATGCCTGGCTGCATGATGTCTCTTAAAGGCTGGCGGGTATTGACGGAACTGCCAGCGAAAAAAAAAAAGAAAAATAGAGGGAAAAATACCAGTGCAGCAAAGGGTGTTAAAAGTAGCCGGGTACGTGTACAATACTTCAATTATATCTCCTCCAGACAGAAAGAGAGTACTAAGAGCTACGATGAAGTTACCCAGGAGACAAAAAAGCTTGCAGCACCAGGTATTTCCAGGAGGTCACCCATCCAAGTACTGACCAGGCCCTGCCCCTTTTACCTTCCGAGATCTGACGATATCGGGCGCGTTCAGGACGGTGTGGCCGAAAGCCAAGAGGCCCGGCTGCATGATGTCTCTTTAGGCTGGTGGGTATTGACGGAACTTCCAGCAAAAAAAAAAAAGAAAAAAGAAAAATGGATAGAAAAATATCAGTGCAGCAAAGGGTGTTGACAGTAGCTGGGTACGTGTACAATACTTCAATTATATCTCCTCCAGACAGAAAGAGAGAATTAAGAGCTACGATAAAGTTACCCAGGAGACGTAAAAGCTTGCAGCACCAGGTATTTCCAGGAGGTCTCACATTCATGTACCGACCAGGTCCTGCCCCGTTTAGCTTCCAAGATCTGACGAGATCGTGCGCATTCAGGACGGTGTGGCCACAAGCCGAAAGGCCTGGCTGCATGATGTCTCTTAAAGGTTGGCGGGTATTGACGGAACTTCCAGCAAAAAAATAAAAAGAAAAAAAGAAAAAAGAAAAATGGATGGAAAAATATCAGTGCAGCAAAGGGTGTTGACAGTAGCTGGATACGTGTACAATACTTCAATTATATCTCCTCCAGACAGAGAGAGAGTATTAAGAGCTACGATAAAGTTACCCAGGAGACGTAAAAGCTTGCAGCACCAGGTATTTCCAGGAGGTCACCCATCCAATTACTGACCAGGCCCTGCCCAGTTTTTCTTCCGAGATCTGACGAGATCTTGCGTCTTCAGGACGGTGTGGCCGCAAGCCGAGATGCCTGGCTGCATGATGTCTCTTAAAGGTTGGCGGGTATTGACGGAACTTCCAGCAAAAAAAATATATAAAAAAAGAAAAAAGAAAAATGGATGGAAAAATATCAGTGCAGCAAAGGGTGTTGAAAGTAGCCGGGTACGTGTACAATTCTTCAATTATATCTCCTGCAGACTGAAAGAGAGTATTAAGAGCTACGATAAAGTTACCCAGGAGACGTAAAAGCTTGCAGCACCTGGTATTTCCAGGAGGTCTCACATTCATGTACTGACCAGGTCCTGCCCCGTTTAGCTTCCGAGATCTGACGAGATCGGGCGCGTTCAGGATGGTGTGGCCGCAAGCCGAGATGCCTGGCTGGATGATGTCTCTTAAAGGCTGGCGGGTATTGACGGAACTGCCAGCAAAAAAAAAAAAGAAAAATTTAGGAAATATACCAGTGCAGCAAAGGGTGTTGAAAGTAGCCGGGTACGTGTACAATTCTTCAATTATATCTCCTTGAGACAGAAAGAGAGTATTAAGAGCTACGATGAAGTTACCCAGGAGACTTAAAAAGCTTGCAGCACCTGGTATTTCTAGGAGGTCTCCCATCCAAGTACTGACCAGGCCCTGCCCCGTTTAGCTTCCGAGATCTGACGAGATCGGGCGCGTTCAAGACGGTGTGGCCGCAAGCCAAGAGGCCTGGCTGCATGATGTCTCTTAAAGGCTGGCGGGTATTGACGGAACTTCCAGCAAAAAAAAATAAATAAATAAATAGAAAAATGGAGGGAAAAATATCAGTGCAGGACAGGGTGTTGAAAGTAGCCGGGTACATGTACAATTCTTCAATTATATCTCCTCCAGACTGAATGAGAGTATTAAGAGCTACGCTGAAGTTACCCTGGAGATGTAAAAAGCTTTCAGCACCTGGTATTTCCAGGAGGTCACCCATCCAATTACTGACCAGGCCCTGCCCAGTTTTTCTTCCGAGATCTGACGAGATCTTGCGTCTTCAGGACGGTGTGGCCGCAAGCCAAGATGCCTGGCTGCATGATGTCTCTTAAAGGTTGGCGGGTATTGACGGAACTTCCAGCAAAAAAAAAATATAAAAAAAGAAAAAAGAAAAATGGATGGAAAAATATCAGTGCAGCAAAGGGTGTTGAAAGTAGCCGGGTACGTGTACAATTCTTCAATTATATCTCCTGCAGACTGAAAGAGAGTATTAAGAGCAACGATAAAGTTACCCAGGAGACGTAAAAGCTTGCAGCACCTGGTATTTCCTGGAGGTCTCACATTCAAGTACTGACCAGGTCCTGCCCCGTTTAGCTTCCGAGATCTGACGATATCATGCGCATTAAGGACGGTGTGGCCGAAAGCCGAGAGGCCCAGCTGCATGATGTCTCTTTAAGGCTGGCGGGTATTGACGGAACTTCCAGCAAAAAAAAAAAGAAAAAAGAAAAATGGAGGGAAAAATATCAGTGCAGCAAAGGGTTTTGAAAGTAGCCGGGTACGTGTACAATTCTTCAATAATATCTCCTACAGACTGAAAGAGAGTATTAAGAGCTATGATGAAGTTACCCAGGAGACGTAAAAAGCTTGCAGCACCTGGTATTTCTAGGAGGTCTCCCATCCAAGTACTGACCAGGCCCTGCCCCGTTAGCTTCCGAGATCTGACGAGATCGGGCGCGTTCAGGATGGTGTGGCCGCAAGCCGAAAGGCCTGGCTGCATGATGTCTCTTAAAGGCTGGCGGGTATTGACGGAACTTCCAGCAAAAAAAAAAAAAAAAAAAAATGGAAAATGGAGGGAAAAATATCAGTGCAGCAAAGGCTGTTGAAAGTAGCCGGGTAAGTGTACAATACTTCAATTATATCTCCTCCAGACAGATAGAGAGTATTAAGAGCTACGATGAAGTTTCCCAGGAGACGTAAAAAGCTTGCAGCACCAGGTATTTCCAGGAGGTCTCCCATCCAAGTACTGAAGAGGCCCTGCCCCGTTTAGCTTCCGAGATCTGACGAGATCGGCCGTGTTCAGGACGGTGTGGCCACAAGCCAAGAGGCCGGGCTGCATGATGTCTCTTAAAGGCTGGCGGGTATTGACAGAACTTCCAGCAAAAAATAAAAAATAAATAAATAGAAAAATGGAGGGAAAAATATCAGTGCAGCAAAGGGTGTTGACAGTAGCTGGGTACGTGTACAATACTTCAATTATATCTCCTCCAGACAGATAGAGAGTATTAAGAGCTACGATAAAGTTACCCAGGAGATGTAAAAGCTAGCAGCACCAGGTATTTCCAGGAGGTCTCCCATCCATGTACTGACCAGGCCCTGCCCCGTTTAGCTTCCGAGATCTGACGAGATCGGGCGCATTCAGGACGGTGTGGCCACAAGCCGAAAGGCCTGGCTGCATGATGTCTCTTAAAGGTTGGCGGGTATTGACGGAACTTCCAGCAAAAAAAAAAAAAAAAAAAATAGAAAAATGGAGGGAAAAATATCAGTGCAGCACAGGGTTTTGAAAGTAGCCGGGTACGTGTACAATTCTTCAATTATATCTCCTACAGACTGTAAGAGAGTATTAAGAGCTATGATGAAGTTACCCAGGAGACGTCAAAAGCTTGCAGCACCTGGTATTTCCAGGAGGTCACCCATCCAAGTACTGACCAGGCCCTGCCCCGTTAGCTTCCGAGATCTGATGAGATCGGGCGCGTTCAGGACGGTGTGGCCGCAAGCCAAGAGGCCTGGCTGCATGATGTCTCTTAAAGGCTGGCGGGTATTGACGGAACTGCCAGCAAAAAAAAAAAGAGAAATAGAGGGAAATATACCAGTGCAGCAAAGGGTGTTGAAAGTAGCCGGGTACGTGTACAATTCTTCAATTATATCTCCTGGAGACAGAAAGAGAGTATTAAGAGCTACGATGAAGTTACCCAGGAGACGTAAAAATCTTGCAGCACCTGGTATTTCTAGGAGGTCTCCCATCCATGTACTGACCAGGCCCTGCCCCGTTTAGCTTCCGAGATCTGACGAGATCGGGCGCATTCAGGACGGTGTGGCCACAAGCCGAAAGGCCTGGCTGCATGATGTCTCTTAAAGGTTGGCGGGTATTGACGGAACTTCCAGCAAAAAAAAAATATATAAAAAGAAAAAAGAAAAATGGATGGAAAAATATCAGTGCAGCAAAGGGTGTTGACAGTAGCTGGATACGTGTACAATACTTCAATTATATCTCCTCCAGACAGAGAGAGAGTATTAAGAGCTACGATAAAGTTACCCAGGAGACGTAAAAGCTTGCAGCACTAGGTATTTCCAGGAGGTCTCACATTCATGTACTGACCAGGTCCTGCCCCGTTTAGCTTCCGAGATCTGACGAGATCGGGCGCGTTCAGGATGGTGTGGCCACAAGCCGAGATGCCTGGCTGCATGATGTCTCTTAAAGGCTGGCGGGTATTGACGGAACTGCCAGCAAAAAAAAAAAAGAAAAATAGAGGGAGATATACCAGTGCAGCAAAGGGTGTTGAAAGTAGCTTGGTACGTGTACAATTCTTCAATTATATCTCCTGGAGACAGAAAGAGAGTATTAAGAGCTACGATGAAGTTACCCAGGAGACGTAAAAAGCTTGCAGCACCTGGTATTTCTAGGAGGTCTCCCATCCGAGTACTGACCAGGCCCTGCCCCGTTAGCTTCCGAGATCTGACGAGATCGGGCGCATTCAGGACGGTGTGGCCACAAGCCGAAAGGCCTGGCTGCATGATGTCTCTTAAAGGTTGGCGGGTATTGACGGAACTTCCAGCAAAAAAAAAATATATTTAAAGAAAAAAGAAAAATGGATGGAAAAATATCAGTGCAGCAAAGGGTGTTGACAGTAGCTGGATACGTGTACAATACTTCAATTATATCTCCTCCAGACAGAGAGAGAGTATTAAGAGCTACGATAAAGTTACCCAGGAGACGTAAAAGCTTGCAGCACTAGGTATTTCCAGGAGGTCTCACATTCATGTACTGACCAGGTCCTGCCCCGTTTAGCTTCCGAGATCTGACGAGATCGGGCGCGTTCAGGATGGTGTGGCCACAAGCCGAGATGCCTGGCTGCATGATGTCTCTTAAAGGCTGGCGGGTATTGACGGAACTGCCAGCAAAAAAAAAAAAGAAAAATAGAGGGAGATATACCAGTGCAGCAAAGGGTGTTGAAAGTAGCTTGGTACGTGTACAATTCTTCAATTATATCTCCTGGAGACAGAAAGAGAGTATTAAGAGCTACGATGAAGTTACCCAGGAGACGTAAAAAGCTTGCAGCACCTGGTATTTCTAGGAGGTCTCCCATCCGAGTACTGACCAGGCCCTGCCCCGTTTAGCTTCCGACATCTGACGAGATCGGGCGCATTCAGGACGGTGTGGACACAAGCCGAAAGGCCTGGCTGCATGATGTCTCTTAAAGGTTGGCGGGTATTGACGGAACTTCCAGCAAAAAAAAAAAAAAAAAAAAATGGAAAATGGAGGGAAAAATATCAGTGCAGCAAAGGCTGTTGAAAGTAGCCGGGTACGTGTACAATACTTCAATTATATCTCCTCCAGACAGATACAGAGTATTAGGAGCTACGATGAAGTTTCCCAGGAGACGTAAAAAGCTTGCAGCACCAGGTATTTCCAGGAGGTCTCCCATCCAAGTACTGACGAGGCCCTGCCCCGTTTAGCTTCCGAGATCTGACGAAGACGGGCGTGTTCAGGACGGTGTGGCCACAAGCCAAGAGGCCGGGCTGCATGATGTCTCTTAAAGGTTGGCGGGTATTGACGGAACTTCCAGCAAAAAAAAAAAAAAAAAAGAAAAATGGATGGAAAAATATCAGTGCAGCAAGGGTGTTGACAGTAGCTGGGTACGTGTACAATACTTCAATTATATCTCCTCCAGACAGATAGAGAGTATTAAGAGCTACGATAAAGTTACCCAGGAGACGTAAAAGCTTGCAGCACCAGGTATTTCCAGGAGGTCTCACATTCATGTACTGACCAGGTCCTGCCCCGTTTAGCTTCCAAGATCTGACGAGATCGGGCGATTTCAGGATGGTGTGGCCGCAAGCCGAGATGCCTGGCTGCATGATGTCTCTTAAAGGCTGGCGGGTATTGACGGAATTTCCAGCAAAAAAAAAAAAAAAAAAATAGAAAAATGGAGGGAAAAATATCAGTGCAGCAAAGGGTGTTGACAGTAGCTGGGTACGTGTACAATACTTCAATTATATCTCCTCCAGACAGATAGAGAGTATTAAGAGCTACGATAAAGTTACCCAGGAGACATAAAAGCTAGCAGCACCAGGTATTTCTAGGAGGTCTCCCATCCATGTACTGACCAGGCCCTGCCCCGTTTAGCTTCCGAGATCTGACGAGATCAGGCGCATTCAGGACGGTGTGGCCACAAGCCGAAAGGCCTGGCTGCATGATGTCTCTTAAAGGTTGGCGGGTATTGACGGAACTTCCAGCAAAAAAAAAAATATATAAAAAGAAAAAAGAAAAATGGATGGAAAAATATCAGTGCAGGAAAGGGTGTTGACAGTAGCTGGATACGTGTACAATACTTCAATTATATCTCCTGCAGACTGAAAGAGAGTATTAAGAGCTACGATAAAGTTACCCATTAGACGTAAAAGCTTGCAGCACCAGGTATTTCCAGGAGGTCTCACATTCAAGTACTGACCAGGTCCTGCCCCGTTTAGCTTCCGAGATCTGACGAGATCGGGCGCGTTCAGGACGGTGTGGCCGCAAGCCGAGATGTCTGGCTGCATGATGTCTCTTAATGGCTGGCGGGTATTGACAGAACTTCCAGCAAAAAAAAAAAAAAAAAAAAAAAGAAAAAGAAAAATGGAGGGAAAAATATCAGTGCAGTAATGGGTTTTGAAAGTAGCCGGGTACGTGTACAATTCTTCAATTATATCTCCTCCGGACAGAAAGAGAGTATTAAGAGCTACGATGAAGTTACCCAGGAGACGTAAAAAGCTTGCAGCACCTGGCATTTCCAGGAGGTCACCCATCCAAGTACTGACCAGGCCCTGCCCCGTTTAAATTCCAAAGATCTGATGAGATCGGGGGCGTTCAGGACGGTGTGGCTGCAAGCCAAGAGGCCTGGCTGCATGATGTCTCTTAATGGATGGCGGGTTTTGACGGAACATCCAGCAAATAAAAAAAAAGAGAAATGGTGGTAAAAATATCAGTGCAGCAAAGGGTGTTGAAAGTAGCCAGGTACGTGTACAATTCTTCAATTATATCTCCTCCAGACTGAAAGAGAGTATTAAGAGCTACGATGAAGTTACCCAGGAGACGTAAAAAGCTTGCAGCACCTGGTATTTCCAGGAGGACACCCATCCAAGTACTGACCAGGCCTTGCCCCGTTTAGCCTCCGAGATCTGACGAGATCGGGCGCGTTCAGGATGGTGTGGCCGCAAGCCGAGATGCCTGGCTGCATGATGTCTCTTAAAGGCTGGTGGATATTGACGGAACAGCCAGCAAAAAAAAAAAAGAGAAATGGAGGGAGAAATACCAGTGCAGCAAAGGGTGTTAAAAGTAGCCAGGTACGTGTACAATTCTTCAATTATATCTCCTGCAGACAGAAAAAGAGTATTAAGAGCTACGATGAAGTTACCCAGGAGACGTAAAAAGCTTGCAGCACCTGTTATTTCTAGGAGGTCAGCCATCCAAGTACTGACCAGGCCCTGCCCCGTTTAGCTTCCGAGATCTTACGAGATCGGGCGCATTCAGGACGGTGTGGCCACAAGCCGAGAGGCCTGGCTGCATGATGTCTCTTAAAGGTTGGCGGGTATTGACGGAACTTCCAGCAAAAAAAAAAAAATGGAGGGAAACATATCAGTGCAGCAAAGGGTGTTGTATGTAGCCGGGTACGTGTACAATACTTCAATTATATCTCCTCCAGACAGATAGAGAGAATGAAGAGCTACGATAAAGTTACCCAGGAGACGTAAAAAGCTTGCAGCACAAGGTATTTCCAGGAGTTCTCACATTCAAGTACTGACCAGGCCCTGGCCCGTTTAGCTTCCGAGATCTGATGAGATCGGGCGCGTTCAGGACAATGTGTCCGCAAGCCAAGAGGCCTGGCTGCATAATGTCTTTTAAAGGCTGGACGGTATTGACGGAACTTCCAGCAAAAAAAAAAGAAAAAAGAAAAATGGAGGGAAAAATATCAGTGCAGCAAAGGGTGTTGAAAGTAGCCGGGTACGTGTACAATTCTTCAATTACATCTCTTCCAGACAGAAAGAGAGTATTAAGAGCTACGGTGAAGTTACTCAGGAGACGTAAGATGCTTGCAGCACCTTTTATTTCCAGCAGGTCTCCCATGCAAGTACTGAACAGGCCCTGCCCCGTTCAGCTTCCGAGGTCTGACGAGATTGGGGGTGTTCAGGGCGGTGTGGCCGCCAGCCGAGAGGCCTGGCTGCATGATATGTCTTAATGGTTGGCAGGTATTGACGGAACTTCCAGCAAAAAAAAAAAAAAAAAGAAAAATGGAGGGAAAAATATCAGTGCAGCAATGGGTGTTGAAAGTAGCCGGGTACGTGTACAATACTTCAATTATATCTCCTCCAGACAGAAAGAGAGTATTAAGAGCTACGATAAACTTACCCAGCAGACGTAAAAAGCTTGCAGCACCTGGTATTTCCAGGAGGTCTCCCATCCAAGTACTGACCAGGCCCTGCCCCGTTTAGCTTTCGAGATCTGACGAGATCGGGCGCGTTCAGGATGGTGTGGCCGCAAGCCAAGGCGCCTGGCTGCATGATGTCTCTTAAAGGCTGGCGGGTATTGACGGAACTGCCAGCAAAAAAAAAAAAAAAAAATAGAGGGAAAAATACCAGTGCAGCAAAGGCTGATGAAAGTAGCCGGGTACGTGTACAATTCCTCAATTATAACACCTCCAGACAGATAGAGAGTATTAAGAGCTACGATGAAGTTTCCCAGGAGACGTAAAAAGCTTGCAGCACCAGGTATTTCCTGGAGGTCTCCCATCCAAGTACTGACGAGGCCCTGCCCCGTTTAAATTCCGAGATCTGACGAGATCGGGCGCGTTCAGGACGGTGTGGCTGCAAGCCAAGAGGCCGGGCTGCATGATGTCTCTTAATGGTTGGCGGGTTTTGACGGAACATCCAGCAAAAAAAAAAAAGAGAAATGGAGAGAGAAAAACCAGTGCAGCAAAGGGTGTTGAAAGTAGCCGGGTACGTGTACAATTCTTCAATTATATCTCCTGCAGACAGAAAGAGAGTATTAAGAGCTACGATGAAGTTACCCAGGAGACGTAAAAAGCTTGCAGCACCTGGTATTTCTAGGAGGTCAGCCATCCAAGTACTGACCAGGCCCTGCCCCGTTTAGCTGCCGAGATCTTACGAGATCGGGCGCATTCAGGACGGTGTGGCCACAAGCCGAGAGGCCTGGCTGCATGATGTCTCTTAAAGGTTGGCGGGTATTGACGGAACTTCCAGCAAAAAAAAAAAAGAAAAATGGAGGGAAAAATATCAGTGCAGCAAAGGCTGTTGAAAGTAGCCGTGTACGTGTACAATACTTCAATTATATCTCCTCCAGACAGAAAGAGAGTACTAAGAGCTACGATGAAGTTACCCAGGAGACAAAAAAGCTTGCAGCACCAGGTATTTCCAGGAGGTCACCCATCCAAGTACTGACCAGGCCCTGCCACTTTTACCTTCCGAGATCTGACGAGATCGGGCGCGTTCAGGATGGTGTGGCCGCAAGCCAAGAGGCCTGGCTGCATGATGTCTCTTAAAGGCTGGCGGGTGTTGACGGAACTTCCTGCAAAAAAAAACAAAAAAAAAAGGAAAATGGAGGGAAAAATATCAGTGCAGGAAAGGGTGTTGAAAGTAGCCGGGTACGTGTACAATACTTCAATTATATCTGCTCCAGACAGATAGAGAGTATTAAGAGCTACGATGAAGTTTCACAGGAGACGTAAAAAGCTTGCAGCACCAGGTATTTCCAGGAGGTCTCCCATCTAAGTACTGACCAGGCCCTGCCCCGTTTAGCTTCAGAGATCTGACGATATCGTGCGCGTTCAGGACGGTGTGGCCGAAAGCCAAGAGGGCCGGCTGCATGATGTCTCTGTAGGCTGGTGGGTATTGACGGAACTTCCATCAAAAAAAAAAAAAAAAAAAAAAAAATGGAGGGAATAATATCAGTGCAGCAACGGCTGTTGAAAGTAGCCGGGTACGTGTACAATTCTTCAATAATATCTCCTCCAGACTGAAAGAGAGTATTAAGAGATACGATGAAGTTACCCAGGAGACGTAAAAAGCTTGCAGCACCTGGTATTTCCAGGAGGTCACCCAACCAAGTACTGACCAGACCCTGACCCGTTTAGCTTCCGAGATATGATGAGATCAGGCGCGTTCAGGACGGTGTGGCCACAAGCCAAGAGACCTGGCTGCATGATGTCTCTTAAAGGCTGGCAAGTATTGACGGAACTTCCAGCAAAAAAAAAAAAAAAAAAAAATACGAAAAGGGAGGGAAAAATATCAGTGCAGCAAAGGGTGTTGAAAGTAGCCGGGTACGTGTACAATTCTTCAATTATATCTCCTGGAGACAGAAAGAGAGTATTAAGAGCTACGATGAAGTTACCCAGGAGACGTAAAAGCTTGCAGCACTAGGTATTTCCAGGAGGTCTCACTTTCATGTACTGACCAGGTCCTGCCCCGTTTAGCTTCCGAGATCTGACGAGATCGGGCGCGTTCAGGATGGTGTGGCCGCAAGCCGAGATGCCTGGCTGCATGATGTCTCTTAAAGGCTGGCGGGTATTGACGGAACTGCCAGCAAAAAAAAAAAAGAAAAATAGAGGGAAATATACCAGTGCAGCAAAGGGTGTTGAAAGTAGCCGGGTACGTGTACAATTCTTCAATTATATCTCCTGGAGACAGAAAGAGAGTATTAAGAGCTACGATGAAGTTACCCAGGAGACGTAAAAAGCTTGCAGCACCTGGTATTTCTAGGAGGTCTCCCATCCAAGTACTGACCAGGCCCTGCCCCGTTTAGCTTCCGAGATCTGACGAGATCGGGCGCATTCAGGACGGTGTGGCCACAAGCCGAAAGGCCTGGCTGCATGATGTCTCTTAAAGGTTGGCGGGTATTGACGGAACTTCCAGCAAAAAAAAAAAATAAAAAAAGAAAAAAGAAAAATGGATGGAAAAATATCAGTGCAGCAAAGGGTGTTGACAGTAGCTGGATACGTGTACAATACTTCAATTATATCTCCTCCAGACAGAGAGAGAGTATTAAGAGCTACGATAAAGTTACCCAGGAGACGTAAAAGCTTGCAGCACTAGGTATTTCCAGGAGGTCTCACTTTCATGTACTGACCAGGTCCTGCCCCGTTTAGCTTCCGAGATCTGACGAGATCGGGCGCGTTCAGGATGGTGTGGCCGCAAGCCAAGATGCCTGGCTGCATGATGTCTCTTAAAGGCTGGCGGATATTGACGGAACTGCCAGCAAAAAAAAAAAAGAAAAATAGAGGGAAATATACCAGTGCAGCAAAGGGTGTTGAAAGTAGCCGGGTACGTGTACAATTCTTCAATTATATCTCCTGGAGACAGAAAGAGAGTATTAAGAGCTACGGTGAAGTTACCCAGGAGACGTAAAAAGCTTGCAGCACCTGGTATTTCTAGGAGGTCTCCCATCCAAGTACTGACCAGGCCCTGCCCCGTTTCGCTTCCGAGATCTGACGAGATCGGGCGCATTCAGGACGGTGTGGCCGCAAGCCGAGAGGCCTGGCTGCATGATGTCTCTTAAAGGTTGGCGGGTATTGACGGAACTTCCAGCAAAAAAAAAAAAAAAAAAGAAAAATGGATGGAAAAATATCAGTGCAGCAAATGGTGTTGACAGTAGCTGGGTACGTGTACAATACTTCAATTATATCTCCTCCAGACAGATAGAGAGTATTAAGAGCTACGATAAAGTTACCCAGGAGACATAAAAGCTTGCAGCACCAGGTATTTCCAGGAGGTCTCACATTCATGTACTGACCAGGTCCTGCCCCGTTTAGCTTCCGAGATCTGACGAGATCGGGCGCGTTCAGGATGGTGTGGCCGCAAGCCAAGGGGCCTGGCTGCATGATGTCTCTTTAAGGCTGGCGGGTATTGACGGAACTTCCAGCAAAAAAAAAAAGAAAAAAGAAAAATGGAGGGAAAAATATCAGTGCAGCAAAGGGTTTTGAAAGTAGCCGGGTACGTGTACAATACTTCAATTATATCTCCTCCAGACAGATAGAGAGTATTAAGAGCTACGATGAAGTTTCCCAGGAGACGTAAAAAGCTTGCAGCACCTGGTATTTCCAGGAGGTCTCCCATCCAAGTACTGACGAACCCTTGCCCCGTTTAGCTTCCGAGATCTGACGAGATCGGGCGTGTTCAGGACGGTGTGGCTGCAAGCCAAAAAGCCTGGCTGCATGATGTCTCTTAAAGGCTGGTGGGAATTGACGGAACTTCCAGCAAAAAAAAAAAAAAAAAGAAAAAAAAATGGAGGGAAAAATATCAGTGCAGCAAAGGGTGTTGAAAGTAGCCGGGTATGTGTACAATTCTTCAATTATATCTCCTCCAGACAGAAAGAGAGTATTAAGAGCTACGATGAACTCACCTAATGGATTATTAGGAACACCATACTAATATTGTGTTTGACCCCCTTTCGCCTTCAGAACTGCTTTAATTCTACGTGGCATTGATTCAACAAGGTGCTGAAAGCATTCTTTAGAAATGTTGGCCCATATTGATAGGATAGCATCTTGCAGTTGATGGAGATTTGTGTGATGCACATCCAGGGCACGAAGCTCCCGTTCCACCACATCCCAAAGATGCTCTATTGGGTTGAGATCTGGTGACTGTGGGGGCCAGTTTAGTACAGTGAACTCATTGTCATGTTCAAGAAACCAATTTGAAATGATTCGACCTTTGTGACATGGTGCATTATCCTGCTGGAAGTAGCCATCAGAGGATGGGTACATGGTGGTCAAAAAGGGATGGACATGGTCAGAAACAATGCTCAGGTAGGCCGTAGCATTTAAACGATGCCCAATTGGCACTAAGGGGCCTAAAGTGTGCCAAGAAGACATCCCCCACACCATTACACCACCACCACCAGCCTGCACAGTGGTAACAAGACATGATGGATCCATATTCTCATTCTGTTTACGCCAAATTCTGACTCTACCATCTGAATGTCTCAGCTCTTTTTCCTATTTGTAGTGGAGATGAGTGGTACCCGGTGGGGTCTTCTGCTGTTGTAGCCCATCCGCCTCAAGGTTGTACGTGTTGTGGCTTCACAAATGCTTTGCTGCATACCTCGTTTGTAACGAGTGGTTATTTCAGTCAAAGTTGCTCTTCTATCAGCTTGAATCAGTCGGCCCATTCTCCTCTGACCTCTAGCATCAACAAGGCATTTTCGCCCACAGGACTGCCGCATACTGGATGTTTTTCCCTTTTCACACCATTCTTTGTAAACCCTAGAAATGGTTGTGCGTGAAAATCCCAGTAACTGAGCAGATTGTGAAATACTCAGACCGGCCCGTCTGGCACCAACAACCATGCCACGCTCAAAATTGCTTAAATCACCTTTCATTCCCATTCAGACATTCAGTTTGGAGTTCAGGAGATTGTCTTGACCAGGACCACACCCCTAAATGCATTGAAGCAACTGCCATGTGATTGGTTGATTAGATAATTGCATTAATGAGAAATTGAACAGGTGTTCCTAATAATCCTTTAGGTGAGTGTATATGTATGTATGTGTATGTATGTCCAATTGCTTTGACAATACAAATGAAATGAATTGAGAGAGAGAGAGAGAGAGAGAGAGGAATATGAGCTCCTAAAAAACATTTGTTTTTATACATAAGCGGATTTAATTTGTGATTTACAAATGAATTTATAGCACTATAAACATACACAGAAGACATGGAATAGAAATTCAGAAGAAAAAGTATTCAAAAAATAATAATTTTAAGAGAAACACAAAAAGAAGAAAGCAGAGAGACAGTTCAGGAAGAAAAGTCAGAAAAGAAAAGCTGAAGACAAGAATTGGAGGTAAGAGACAAATAATTAAACAAAAAAATATGTATTAATAAAATAAATAAGCATTCTCAGTAGTTGACTCAGCCAATGAAAATGCAGAGCTCCGATTTGAATAGAGTGACAGTAGGAGAGAGCCCAACTGCCACTGAGACTGATAGAAATCTATCGAACAGCAGTCTGACTGCAGAGCTGCCTTTTGAAATCCGATACCCTGAAGACATTCGCTCTGCACAGGCTAAGAAGGACTACAAACAAGCTGTGATGAGAGCATCTCCTGAGACCCTCATCCTAGACTACACCGGTAAAGGAGAAAACAGGGTCAAGAACAATCTACTGTTCTACAGCGCCTTTCACAAAACCCTGTGCCAGACATACCCCAATAACAACAAGAGGGGCATTAGCAGAGGCAGGCAGATCTCAGTGCTGGTAGAGAAAGACACAGACTGTGTGATGCTCACTTTTAATGTATACCACAACGGGACCATCATGGTGCAGGGCAGCGAGAGCAGCCTGGACCAATTAGCTCTCGGCTTCCACACCTCAAAGCAGCAGACTGAGGTAGAGAAACAAGAGCCAGAGCCGGCCACCCTGCAGTCTGCCCCCAGCCACACGGAGCCAGACAGTGCCCCATCTCCCACAGACTGCCCCCCTGTCTCCCCAAAACTCTCCAGCAACATTAAAACACTAAAGGAATGCCTATCAGTGCTGGAGCTGGAGTTTGCGGAGTTCAGGGAGCAGACCTTGAGCACCCTGGCCCAGACCTCCTTGTGTGATCAGCTCCGGGATGAGATGCACAGACTAAAGATGCAGCACAAGGCTGAGATCCATGAGCTGAGAGCAGCAGTGAGAGACCTGGAGGAGCAGAGACAAACCCTGAGGACGGAGCTGCGCAGAGCGAGGGAGGAGCTGACCAGGACACCCCAGCACAGCCAGCTAAGGAGCCTGCAGAGCCAGCTGGAGGAGCTAAGAGAGGAGCTACACATCACTGGAGCACAGAGACTGCACTGCACTGACCCCACAACACCTCCAACCCCTGACGCACCCACTGATCCACCCACACTCCCCACCACTCCTGACACACCCACTATCACCAGACCTGCCACTAATACACAACCCCCTGAAACGCCACTCCCCCAAAACACACCAGCTGCCCCCACCACTCCCGACGCAAACCCGGAGTGGCAGGTCAACGCAGAGGTGGTCATTCTGAGCGAATCCAATGGGAAGTTCCTGGTTGAGAGGCGCCTCTTCCCTGGGCGAAAAGTGAAAAAGCTTTGGTGCTCCACAGCACAGAGAGCCCTGGAGCTGCTCTCCAAGAGGAGGCTTTGCCAAGTCAAACACATCCTCATCCACACCGGCACTAACGACCTGAGTGCCCGCAGGGGCGATGTGGCCTCAGCCCTGAGACAGGTAGCAACGAAAGCCACAGAGGAATTCCCAACTGCCAAAATTTCCATCTCCACACTGCTGCCCCGCACAGACGTGCCCCTGCACATCATCCAGGCCATCAACGCAGAAGTGTCCCGAAGATGTGCCCTCCTCCCCAACGTCCACCTGGCACACCACTGAGACATCCAGCCACATCACCTGTATGACCACGTCCACCTCAACAAGACGGGTGTGAGGATCATCTCAAAGGTCCTCAAGGACACAACCCTGGGCCGAAACCCCACACACCCCCACCTCGAGACCAGGAGCAAACCCCCCAGCCCCCGGCCACATCCCCAGCCACCGGCTCCACCCCAGCCCCAGCCCCTGAGACCCCGCGGCCCCATTCCCCATCCCCCCATCCCCAGAGGGCCCGTCCAGCACAGCAGAGCGGACAGCCGGGGACCAGCACAGCCACACAGCCACGCAGCAGCGGCTTCCAGAGCCTGGAGGCCCGATGCTGCCCAGCTGGCCCAGATAAGGCAACTCCTCAGTGTCATCTGTACCACACTGCTGAGTTAACTGAGCCTCAACACACATATATATGGTTGTGGAGATGGAGAGTAAGAAAAAATGTGATTTAATTATTCTGATATTTTGATGCAAAGATAAAATCTGTGAGTGATTATTATGTATATCCATATATAATTATGAATAGTAATATAATATCAGTTGTAGACCACAAATTAAACTTTCTTATGTAGAAGAGACAAGTATAATAAAATATATTAACATGTCCTTTAAAATAAGCAGTTGGAATATGCAGGGTTTACGCTCCTCAACTTTTGGAATGAAGAGCACAGGCCCTGAACTGATCAACACTGTAAATAGTTCAGATGTTTTCATTCTTGTAGAGACTTGGTGCTGTGCAGATATGTCTATACACTGGATGGATACAATGGATACAGGGAGCTGATTGTGCCCTCCTATAAAAAACCCAAAGTCAGGTGTGGCAGGGCCTCGTGGGGGATTATCGTGTGGTACAGGGAGGAGCTCCGAGCAGCCCTATGCCCAGTACAGAGAGGAGACACACACCTGTGGATGAAAATCAGAAAAGACACCCTACAAAATAACACAGATATATACCTATGTGCAATTTATATGCCACCCGCAGACTCCCCCTACTATAATGAGGAAGGCTTTCATGAGCTTCAAAACGAAATCTGCCACTTCCAGACCCTGGGCTCTGTACTGCTGTGTGGCGATCTCAATGCCAGGACTGGCAGAGAGATGGACTACATCAATACAGAGGGGAACACACACCTGTTCGGAGACTCCCCGCTGTGCCACACACACACCTCCACACTGACACAGCCACGACAGCGTGGTAAACAAGAGCAGGAAGCAGGTAGTGCGCCTATGTAAAAGCCTGGGTCTATATATCATCAATGGCAGGACCAGGGGGTACTCTCTGGGGAGATTCACATACTGCTCGGCTCTGGGCAGCAGTGTGGTGGACTACGCCATAACTGACCTGGACCCACAAGCCAACAATGCGTTTATAGTCAGACAACAATCTCCACTATCAGACCACAGCCAAATAACACTTTACCTAAAAAGATCAGCGCAGCCACAAGTCAGAGCCAAACTTCCCACAAAACTGGTCTCCCTGCCACCCAGTTAGAGATGGTCAGAGCCCAGCACAGAGAACTACACAAGAGCCCTGAATAGTGATGAGATTGAAAACATGTTAGACAGATATCAATCCTCACACTATCAAATAAACCAAAACGGAATAAACTCAGCCACCAAAACACTGAATGAAATATTTGAGAGACTGGCTTTAAAATCAAACATTAAAACAATTAAAAACCAAAATATGAAATCGTCTAAAAGAAAAAAAGAACAGTGGTGTGACCAGGAGTGTGAAACTTCTAGGAAACACCTGAGACATCTCTCCAACACTAAACACAGAGAGCCCGACAACCAGGAGGCTCGCCTCAGCTACTGCCAGGCCCTGCGGCACTACAAGCAACTCCTCAGTAAGAAAAAAGACCACTATATGGGCAGAATAAATACCCCAAAAACAAAAAATGAAATACCAATTCAAAATGGAGAAATCTGGAAAACACACTTTGAAAAACTTTACCAAAATGTTGAAAACAATCCAAAGCCAGAACAGGTTAAAATATTAAAAAACCTAAATAAATTGGAAGAAATCATTAAGAATAACCAAAATCCCTTAGATAACCCATTTACAATACAGGAACTAAAACATCAACTCAAAATCCTCAAACCCAGGAAAGCCAGCGGCCCCGACAGCATCAGCCCTGAGATGCTGAAGCACAGCAGCCCGCAGCTGCAGGAGGCTCTGCTCAAACTCTTTAACCTGGTGCTGAGAGCCGGGTGTTTCCCTGAGGTCGGGAATCAAGGATTGATCACCCCGATTTTTAAAAGTGGAGACAAATTAGACCCCAATAACTACTGGGGCAGCTGTGTGAGCAGTAACCTGGGGAAGGTGTTCTGCAGTATCATCAACGCCCAGATACTGGCCTTCCTTACCAAGCACAGTGTCCTGAATAAGAGTCAGATTGGCTTCCTACCAAAACACCGCACAACCGATCATATTTACACTCTACACACCCTCATAAATAAATATACCCAAAACAATAAAGGAAAAATATTTGCCTGTTTTGTAGACTTTAGAAAGGCATTTGACTCAATCTGGCACAAGGGATTATTTTATAAACTTCTACAGAGTGGTGTAGGGGGTAAAGTTTATGACATCATTAAATCAATGTATTCTGAAAACAAATGCGGAGTTCAAATTGGCAACTCAAGAACAGAGTTCTTCACTCAGGGGCGGGGAGTGAGACAGGGCTGCAGTCTGAGTCCAACACTGTTCAACATCTACATCATCGAGTTGGCCACAGTGTTGGAGCAGTCTGACGCCCGCAGCCTAACTCTCCATGACACAGAGATCAAGTTCCTGCTCTATGCAGACGACCTGGTGCTGCTGTCGCCCACAGAGCAGGGGCTTCAGCAGAACCTGGCGCTGCTAGAGCAGTACTGTCAGAAATGGGCCCTGGCAGTCAATCTGGACAAGACCAGAGTTATGGTTTTCCAGAAAAAAGCCCCATCTCAGGGAAACAGGTACCGCTTCACTCTGGGCAGCACTGGATTAGAGCACTGCACCAGATACAACTACCTTGGCCTGACCATCAGTGCGTCAGGGAGCTTCAGCCTGGCTATAAACGCATTAAAAGACAAGGCACGCCGGGCATTTTATGCCATAAAGACACAATTTGGGAAAACAACAATACCAATAACTATTTGGATTAAAATATTAAACTCCATCATCCAACCAATCCTGCTATATGGGAGCGAAGTGTGGGGTCCCCTCATGAACCTCAATAACAACAATTGGGACAAAAGCCCCATGGAAATATTCCACCTAGAATTTAATAAAAACATCTTACACGTACACAGAAACGCCCCCACGGCTCTGAGGCTCACAGAGCCCGAACACACAATGACCAAAACAACAACAATTGGGAAAATTGACATGTACCTGAAAAGCAAATACACAAAAGATTAGAGACACGAATTAGAATTACAAAACAAATTGGAATGCTACCAGGCCCTGAATAGAAACATTACATTGGCTGAATACTTAAAAATCCAAAATATAAAAGAGAGACAAAATCTAACTAAATACAGGCTCAGTGACCACAGCCTCGCCATTGAAAAAGGCCGCTACAGAAAATTCTGGGTTGCCAGAGAAGAGCGGCTGTGCAGCCAGTGTGACCTAGGGGAGGTCGAAACACAGGCGCATTTCCTGCTGTCCTGCCCTAAATACACAAAAATCAGGGAGACATACTTTAAAATATTAAAAATGCATATCCCTGAGTTCAGCATGATCCCCGATTGCTGCAAACTCCCCGTCCTGCTGGGAGAGGAGGAGCGCACTGCCTTCTTAGCAGCGCAATATGCATCCACCTGCCACAGCCTGCGAGACAGTGTGTAGACACCAGCCTGTGGCACTCCATTTGCAAAACAAAATAAAAACAGTGATTTTTCTGATGTCATGACACAAATTTTGATACAAACAACAAATATGGTTTATATCCTACTTAATTTTATTTCAATGTGTACTATATTTGTTCCACTGAATCTTGTATTGCAATGTTTTGTCTTGATTGATAGAACATTTGTATCTGCTTTGGCAATATTGTGATAGATCATGCCAATAAAGCACCTTTGAATTGAATTGAAATGAATTGACAGACAGACAGACACACGCACACACACACACACACACACACAGAGCCAGCCAGCCAGACAGCCAGCCAGCTCAGCCATGACACCACGAGCCTCTCTCAGCTGACTGCTATGACATCACAGAGCACGTACATTCCGTTGCTTGCCGTCTGTCAACCACTCAGTCACTGCCAGCCAGACTGGCTGGCTGGCTGGATGGGGGGGCTGCTTGCTGCTGCTGCGTACCTTAGCAAGCTTATTTGCTTGACCGGCCTTCCTACTCCTCTGCCCACATGCCCACCTATGCCCGATCTGCTGTTCACCTGGATCACAGCTCCGCCCCAACAAGGCAGAGCCCCCCAAGAATGGTACAAACTCACCCACGTTCCCCTCCACAGAAAGCTTTAGCCCAAAATAAGGGACACATTCTGCCCAATATGTCAGCGCCAACCACAGCCTGAGGGACACAGTGACACACGAGCACCGGCTGTAAATATAATGTAAATACTCGTTTGTAATGCATGTCATTGTATTTCAAAAAAGGAATCTGGAAATGGTATACCTATTTTCTTTATTTGTATGTATTAAAGATCACATTTTATTACATTTTCTTTTTCTGTACTTCATTACATCTTATTGTGATTCATAATTCTATTATTTATTTTCCGTGTATATGTATGTATGTATGTATTGTGACAAACCAAGGGGCAGGGTCATACATGGCAGATATGTCAGGCCAGGTCTGCTGCAAGGTGTGTACTCTAGGGTAGAATACCGACCCTAGGCAACTACACTCCCCAGAAACCCTCAGGCAGCCATTCTAGCACCTAATGTGGTCACTTGGTGTTACTTCCTCAATTATTCACCAGGTATATAAGGCGGGCCTGAGAGAGAGAGAAGTGAGAGACAATAGGGTGAGTTATCTGGAAAACAGAGGTAGCTCATAAGGAGAAAGCCAAGACTTATTTATTCCAGACTTTGTTTAAAATAGAATGATTATGTAAGATTAGTTACAACTCCAGTGTGAGTTAGGTTTTGTTTTCAGATTTGTTTTGTTTGAAGTAAACATACAGGCACAGCCCTGTATTTGCAACCTCCTCCCTGGGTCATGACTGGTTTTTACTCCTAAGAAGATCACAGAGAAGACCCGCACATGTGTACAGCCAAGGCGTTTTGTCACATTTGGTGTAGAATGCGGGCAGCACCTCATGAAACCCAGACTGGCTGAGTGAATTTTTTTATCCAAAAAAAAAAAAACTACAGGCTGTAATAGCCCAACAGGAAGCGACCAGGGTGCAGCAGGTGGCTCACCAGGATGCTATGCGGATGCATCAGGAAGCACTGCAGGTCCAGCATGATACAAATAAAATGTTTAGAGAAGAGCAGGAAAAGGTGACTAAAGAGCTGAAAGAGAGTGTTGAAGCACTTGCAACCAGGATTGGGCCACAGGGGGCTGCAACCCATTCCACTCCCCGCACCAATCACTTTCTGCAGAAAATGACAAAACAGGACGATGTTGAGGCCTTCCTTATGACCTTTGAGAGGACAGCAGAGAGAGGGATGGCCAAAAGATTCCTGGGCAGGGCTTGTGGCACCTTATCTGGCAGGGGATGCACAGAAAGCGTACTTTGATCTGGAGCTGAAGGACGCCCAGGACTATGATAAATTGAAAGCGGAGATAATGACCCGATTGGGCGTGACCACCGCAGTGAGGGCACATCGGTTTCAGCAGTGGGCCTACCAACCAGGACAACCAATCCGAACGCAGATGTTTGATCTGATCCATCTGGCCAGGAAATGGCTACAGCCAGAGGTCCATTCATCAGCCGAGGTGGTGGAGGCCATAGTCCTTGACAACTACCAACGCTGTTTGCCCAAGGACGTTCGACGCTGGGTTGGCCAGAATGAGGTGCTGTCCGCTGACACCTTGGTGGCCATTGTAGAGCGGTTCTATACAGCCGGAGCAGCAGAGCATGTACCGGAGGTTAAAAACTCATTCCCCAGGCCATGACGAACCAGCGGACCGGGTAAGATGGTTCCAAAGTACTCTGGGAAACATGACGCGCTGGGTTGGAAGAAAAGAGCAAGACTGGGGGGGGCAAAGGTGGGGCCTAAAGCCGAGACTAAGGGTTATAGGGGGTCACCATCACAACCAATTGTCTGCTACAATTGTGACAAAGTAGGACATATTGCGGCCCACTGCCCAGGTAGAGAGGAACCAATGCAATGTAATGTGTGTGATATGGGGAAAGAGAAACCGGTATTTTATGCCTGCCCTGTTGGGACGGATGTTTTCATAGGCGGAGTACCTAATCCAAAACACATGTGTACAGTGATAGTCGATGAGAAAGAAGTGGCTGCTCTACTCGACTCTGGCAGTATGGTTACACTGGTCACAGAAAAATTAGTAGCGACCAACAAGCTGGATAGACATCAGGAGCTCAGTATCACATGCACACATGGTGACACACGCCCCTATCCCACAGCCCTTGTAAACATACAGACAGAGGCCGGGAAACTAGATTACGAAGTCGGTGTGGTACCCAACATGCCATATGATGTGATACTGGGACGATATTTTCCTAATTTTGGAAAACTAGATAGAAAACATAGTAAATTGGAAATGCACACTGAAAACTGTAAGCCAGAAGTTGCCTCGATCCCACAACTAGAGCTAAAAGTAGACCTGGTTCCAGTTGAGTCGACAGTGAAGGTTTTGGTTGGGGAAAATTAAACTGAAAACATAGGGGTGGAATGTAGTGACGTAGATGACCCTATGGAGGGTGAGGAACCCAGCACTAGCAGGGTGGGTGAGAATCCATTCATAGAGACCCCTGAAGCTGACAATGTAGAAGTGTCAGTGTTAGAGGGACTCCCCACTGATTTTGGCAGCGCACAGGTGCGAGATCTCACTCTACACTATGCTAAAGAAAATGTGAAGGTAGTAAATGGGACCCCTATGACTACTGCAGACCCGCCAACAGCTTATCCTTATTTTATGGTAAAAAATGACCTATTGTACCGTGTAAATAAGATAGGGGTGGACATTGTGGAGCAATTGCTAGTTCCCACCCCATTCAGACGAACAGTTCTCAATCTGGCACATGGGCATATCCTGGGGGGACATCTGGGGATGGACAAAACCAAGGATAGACTCCTGAGGAGGTTTTACTGGCCAGGCGTACATGCAGACGTGACAGAACATTGTAGCTCATGTCCTGAATGTCAACTACATGCTCCTAAACCAGCCTTCAGAAGCCCACTGGTCCCTTTGCCCATCATAGAGACCCCCTTTGCTAGGATAGCTATGGATGTGGTGGGACCTCTCCCGAAATCAGCCAGAGGGCATCAGTATATACTGGTTATTTTGGATTATGCCACCAGGTACCCAGAAGCCATTCCACTGCGGACCATGGCTTCAAAAGGTATTGCAAAAGAGCTAATGTTGATGTGTAGTAGGGTGGGGATACCGAGGGAGATATTAACAGATCAGGGCACACCCTTTATGTCTAAGGTTATGACCGATCTGTGTAAATTGTTGCAGGTTAAGCAGTTGAGAACATCAGTCTACCACCCACAAACAGATGGGTTGGTTGAGAGATTTAATAGGACCCTGAAGTCCATGCTAAGAAAGGTAATCGATAAGGATGGGAAAAATTGGGAATTCATGCTGCCCTACTTGATGTCTGCCATTAGGGAAGTCCCACAGGCTTCCCTGGGCTTTTCGCCTTTTGAACTGTTATATGGGAGGCACCCCAGGGGGATATTAGACATAGCCCGTGAAACGTGGGAACACGAGTCCACTCCTTTCCGGAGTGTAGTCGAGCACATCAATGCTATGCAAGAGAGAATAGCCACAGTCACTCCCATTGTGAGAGAGCACCTAAGGCAGGCACAGGAACACCAACAATTCGCCTATAATCGTCAGGCTACACTGAGGGTGTTCCAGCCTGGTGATAGGGTGTTGGTGTTGGTTCCCACTGTAGAATGTAAATTTCTGGCTACGTGGATGGGACCTTATGAGATTATAGAGCGAATACGGGAAGTGAACTATAAGGTTCAGCAACCCGGCCGCCGACCCCCAGAACAAATATATCATGTCAACTTAATAAAAGCCTGGAAGGACAGGGAAGTGTTGATGTTGACTTACCCCCCTCAGCCACTAGGGACACCGAAGGTGAATATTGCAGCTGCCTTGTCACCTGACCAGTTGAAGGAGGTGAACGACTTGATAATACGTAATAGGGAAGTTTTCTCAGGCATACCGGGGCGTACCCATTTAGTCTCTCACAACATTGTGTCTCTCCCAGGAAAGAAGGTAAATATGAGGCCTTACAGGGTACCAGAAGCTCGCAGGAACACTATTAGAAATGAGGTTAAGGAAATGCTGGAGGCAGGGGTTATTGAAGAATCCCACAGTGAGTGGTCCAGCCCTATAGTCATGGTTTCCAAACCTGATGGCTCCTGGAGATTCTGTAATGATTTTAGAAAGGTTAATGAAATTTCAAAGTTTGATGCATACCCAATGCCCCGAGTAGATGAATTGTTAGAGAATATTGGGAATGCTCGCTATATTTCAACTATTGACTTAGCCAAGGGCTACTGGCAGATTCCCTTGACCCCGGGTGCCAAAGAAAAAACAGCCTTTGCAACCCCAGATGGTCTGTTTCACTACACAGTGATGCCCTTTGGCCTGCATGGTGCTCCTGCCACCTTTCAAAGGTTGATGGACCACATACTTAGACCACACAGGACGTATGCGGCAGCATATTTAGATGATGTGGTCATTCACAGTCCAGATTGGGAATCACATTTGTCTCAGCTCCAAGCGGTATTGGATTCAATACATGCAGCAGGCCTGATGGCTAATCCAACCAAATGCAATTTGGGGTTGGAAGAGGCCAAATACTTGGGCTATACAGTAGGGAGGGGTATGGTGAAACCCCAAATATCCAAGGTTGAAGCCATAAACTCTTGGCCTAGGCCTGTCAATAAAAAGCAGGTTAGGGCATTTTTAGGGTTAACTGGGTATTACCGGAGGTTTATTCCCAACTATGCTACCTTAGCGGCCCCTCTGACTGATATGACTAAGGCTACAGAACCCAATATGGTTAGATGGGGTGATACAGCAAACCGGGCTTTCCGGAGCCTACAGGAGGCGCTCTGCCGCAACCCCGTTTTAATGGTACCTGACTTTCAGAAAGAATTTATAGTCCAGACGGACGCCTCTGAGGTGGGGATCGGAGTGGTTTTGTCCCAAAGAATGGGTGATCACGAACACCCGGTGTTGTTCCTTAGCAGAAAGTTGGAATCCAATGAAATAAATTATTTGGTAGTTGAAGAAGAATGTTTGGCAGTGAAGTGGGCTTTGGACAGTCTTCGATACTATTTGTTGGGCAGGCACTTCACCCTGATCACTGACCATGCCCCCCTCACTTGGATGCATCGTTCGAAAGACAGGAATGCCCGTGTGATGAGGTGGTTTTTGAGTCTCCAACATTTTCATTTCACCCTGCAGCACAGGCCAGGGAAGGCCATGGGGAATGTTGATGGGCTGTCCCGGGTGCATGCTTTTTTGCGGCTGTCGCTCGACCTATGGGGTCGCAGCTGGGGGGGAGGATGTGGGACAAACCAAGGGGCAGGGTCATACATGGCAGACATGTCAGGCCAGGTCTGCTGCAAGGTCTGCACTCTAGGGAAGAAAACCGACCCTAGACAACTACACTCCCCAGAAACCCTCAGGCAGCCTAATGTGGTCACTTGGTGCTACTTCCTCAATTATTCACCAAGTATATAAGGCGGAAAGATAGAGTCAAGCTAGAAGGTCAGGCCAGAATCTAGTTTGATTTCTGTTTGTTATTTACGATGAGAACCTTGGAAACAATGTCAAACGGTATGACCTACGTGCCTGTTCCCTAAAACCATGTGTAGACCTATGGACTCTGTTCTATAATGATATATGTTCTGCTTAGTTAGCCTTTAAGATAACATAGTAATGACTTTCTAGCATGTATGCATGTATGTATGTCCAATTGCTTTGACAATACAAATGAATTGAATTGAGAGGGAGAGAGAGAGAGAGAGAGAGAGAGAGAGAGAGAGAGACAGACAGACTGAAAAACAGACAAACAGACACACACACACACACACACAGACATACACACACACACACAGAGCCAGCCAGCCAGCCAGCTCAGCGATGACATCACGAGCCTCTCTCAGCTGACTGCTATGACATCACAGAGCACGTACATTCCGTTGCTTGCCGTCTGACAACCACTCAGTCACTGCCAGCCAGACTGGCTGGCTGGCTGGATGTGGGGGATGCTTGCTGCTGCTGCGTACCTTAGCAAGCTTATTTGCTTGACCGGCCTTCCAACTCCTCTGCCCACATGCCCACCTATGCCCGATCTGCTGTTCACCTGGTCACAGCTCCGCCCCAACAAGGCAGATTCTCCCAAAAATGGTACAAACTGATCCACGTTCCCCTCCACGGAAAGCTTTAGCCCAAAATAAGGGACAAATTCTGTAACAACATAATGGATGCCCACCCAACCTGTGACAAAACTGAGAAAAAAGAAAAACGCCAGTCCTCCTGGGGGAGGGACACACAGCCACCCTGGCTGCCCAATATGTCAGCGCCTACCACAGCCTGAGGGACACAGTGACACACGAGCACCGGCTGTAAATATAATGTAAATACTTGTTTGTTATGCATGTCATTGT
Organism: Amia ocellicauda; assembly: GCF_036373705.1. Classification (NCBI taxonomy): domain Eukaryota; kingdom Metazoa; phylum Chordata; class Actinopteri; order Amiiformes; family Amiidae; genus Amia; species Amia ocellicauda. The sequence continues at coordinate 327,129 of NW_027102992.1, read as the reverse complement.
ATTTCAAAAAAGGAATCAGGAAATTTTTTTACATTTTCATTTTCTGTACTTCATTACATCTTATTGTGATTCATAATTCTATTATTTATTTTCCGTGTAGATGTATGTATGTATGTATGTATGTATGTATGTATGTATGTATATGTATGTATGTCCAATTGCTTTGACAATACAAATGAATTGAATTGAGAGGGAGAGAGAGAAAGAAATCTTGTAAGAAATTAAGAATAGGAGAAAGAATAGCTGTTAGAATGCAGAGCAATGTTAACCAAAGTTGAAGAGGGTTTGAGTAAGTTGACGAGGGTCTGAGTAAGTTGATAAGGCTTGGGAAGCAGGAAAAGGCGAGTTTGATGTGTGTGAGACAAATGTGCTGCCACTTTTAGCACAGAGAGCTTCTGATGGTGATTGAATGAAACGTGGGAAAATAAATAAACTTGATGTAGGATAAATGAATAAATAATTGAATGAGATATGAGCCGCAGAGACCTCCCACATTGGAAAGTGGACTACAGCAGATAATCCTCTCCTCTCCCAGGGCAGGGTGATTAAGTGGGGACGCGTGTGAAGAGTGCAGGTGGACCCAGGTGAGTTGTGAAAGAAAGAAGAAACAAAAATAATAAGGCACGCGTGCAAACAATCAAAATAATACGTGAATAACAAATTAAACAATAAAGTGAAAGATAATCAACACACAAAATAATGGCAATATAGAACCAAACAAAATACACAAGCCATATTGCATAAAGTGAAGTGAAATATAAATATAATAAGTAATGGTGATTAAGGAGCTAATTAACACCGTCCGTGACATTTACATTGGTTGGGTGTGTGGATACCAGTAATAATTTTTGTTTTATTGAAATACAAAATAATTCTATTTTTCCGAAGTGCTGAACTTTAATACAGTCTAGAAAGATTAATATTTTTTGTCTTGGGCTATATTATTATTACCATAGTTTTTCTATTGTATAAGTATCTTGGAGTAGAGGCATAGGTGGGCATGTGGGCAGAGGAGTAGGAAGGCCGGTCAAGCAAATAAGCTTGCTAAGGTACGCAGCAGCAGCAAGCAGCCCCCACATCCAGCCAGCCAGCCAGTCTGGCTGGCAGTGACTGAGTGGTTGACAGACGGCAAGCAACGGAATGTACGTGCTCTGTGATGTCATAGCAGTCAGCTGAGAGAGGCTCGTGATGTCATCGCTGAGCTGGCTGGCTGGCTGGCTGGCTGGCGGACTGGCTGGCTCTGTGTGTGTGTGTGTTTGTGTGTGTGTCTGTTTTTCTGTTTGTCAGTCTGTCTGTCTGTCTCTCTCTCCCTCTCAATTCATTTGTATTGTCAAAAGCAATTGGACATACATACATTCATACATATATATATATATATATATATATATATATATATATATATATACATACATACATACATGCTAGAAAGTCATTACTATGTTATCTTAAAGGCTAACTAAGCAGAACATATATCATTATCGAACAGAGTTCATAGGTCTATACATGGTATTAGGGAACAGGCACGTAGGTCATTCTGTTTGACATTGTATACAAGAGAGAAAAACAGTTGTGAGAAAAGAATTTCTAACTTTCCTTCCACACATACATACATACATACATACATACATACATACATACATACATACATACATACATACAAACCAGAGGCATGCAAAAAAATATAAAGAGGAAGAAAATGTTGTATAGCACATACAAAAGGGATGGTGATGAAACAAAATACATAGAATATGTTGAGCTGCAAAGAGATCTTAAGAAAGGGATCAGGAAAGCAAAGAGGGAAATAGAAAGAAACATAGCTCTTGGAGCTACAACCAATGCAATGAGCTTTTTTCAAAATTACAACAGCAAGCGGTCAATTAAGGAGGAGGTGAAACAGATAAAGGGCAAAAATGGAGGTATCTTGGAAAACGAACAAGATGTGGCAAATATTCTAAATGAGTATTTCACAGAGGTTTGTACAAAAGAAAAAACAGATGACATGCCACTGGTTGACAATCAATCCAGTCAAACCCTAAGAGAGATCAGGATAAATGAGGAGGAGGTACTAAAGGGACTAGCAGAATTAAAATCAAACAAATCACCTGGGCCAGATGGGATATTTCCAACAGTACTTAAAGAAATGAGGGAAATTATGTATAGGCCGTTAACTCGATTATTTCAAATGACACTTAGAACAGGGGATGTTCCCACTGACTGGAAGACAGCAAATTTCATACCAATCCACAAGAAAGGGGACAAAACTGAGCCAGGAAATTACAGACCAATCAGTCTCACCTGCATCACCTGTAAAATGTTGGAAAAAATGATTAGACAGAAAATAGAGGAGCATCTCAATGAAAACCATATTCTTGGAGATAGTCAACATGGGTTTAGACGAGGCAGATCATGTCTTACTAACTTAATACATTTTTTTGAACATGCAACTGCAGCTGTAGATCACGTGAAAGCATATGATATGATATACTTAGATTTCCAAAAAGCTTTTGATAAGGTTCCACACCAAAGACTGATCCTCAAATTGGAAGCTGTAGGCATTCAGGGTCATGTAAGTAGATGGATTATGAACTGGTTGATGTATAGGAAACAGATTAGAGGAGTCACTTCTAACTGGAGTGAGGTTGTTAGTGGAGTTCCACAGGGATCAGTACTAGGGCCTTTGCTTTTTCTAATCTATATTAATGATCTGGACTCTGGGATACTTAGCAACCTTGTCAAATTTGCAGATGATACTAAAATAGGTGGCTTAGCAGATACAATCTTGGCAGCACATGCTATTCAGAGGAACTTAGATAAATTCAGTTGTGGGCTGACACCTGGCAAATGAAATTCAATGTGGACAAGTGCAAGGTAATACATGCAGTAAAACAAAAATGTCCACTATAATTACACTATGGGAGGTACAGATCTAGATGAAGTAATGCATGAGAAAGACCTAGGAATCTATGTGGATTCACTTTCTCCATCCAAACAATGTGGGGAAGCAATACAAAAGGCATACAGAATGCTAGGGTATATCGTCAAAAGTGTAGAATTTAAGTAATGTTAAGACTGTACAATGCGCTAGACCTCATCTGGAATACTGTGTACAGTTCTGGGCACCACACTTCAAGAAGGATATTGCTGCTTTAGAGACAGTTCAGAGGAGAGCAACCAGACTTATTCCAGGTCTGAAGGGAAAGTCCTACTCGGAGAGACTGAGGGAACTGAACCTTTTCACCCTGGAACAGAGGAGATTACGTGGGGACTTGATCCAAGTCTTCAAAATCATGAAAGGTTCCTCAAACCAGAGGAGCTTTTCCAGATCAGCAGGGACACACGCACCAGGGGACAACAAATGGAAATTGGGCTTCAAGGCATTCAAGATGGAAAGTGGTAGAAGCTGAAAGTTTGGGAACATTTAAAAATAGACTGGATAGGATCCATGGATCACTTAGATATTAATGGACACCAAACGAGCATGATGGGTCGAATGGCCTCCTCTCGTGTGTAAACTTTCTTATGTTCTTATGTTCTTATGTTCTTATGAATGTTCCCTAAGCATGTTTCAAATGTTCCCTAATTTATGTTACAAATGTGCCTTAGCACCTCTCTCTCTCTCTCTCTCTCTCTCTCTCTCTGTCTCAATTCAGTGCATTTGTATTGTCAAAGCAATTGGACATGCATACATACATACATACATATATATGGAAAATAAACAATATGTGTACATCTCTGCATTAATGGTGCCCTAACAGATGTACAAGTTACATGACAGACAGACAGACAGACACTCACACACACTTTCACACACACACACACACACACACTTTCACAGACAGACAGACAGACAGACAGACACACACACACACACACACACACACACTTGTATACCTGACACCTATAGAAGACTGGATAGGGAGATATAAATAGCAATGGGGAGACTCTTGTACTTGGTGTGGCTCTATCCATATAGTGGGGCCAGCAGCCACTTAGCAGGTGTAGCAATAGAAGCTCAGCCTGGGGAGACTGGATTTAGCATTTCCTCTCCATTTTGATAAGTATCCATAATCATTTCTGCAAAATACTTCTATGATACCTATGTATGTTTTTTACTTGTACTATATTATACTATCAAGTATCAGTGTACACATACAATGTGACCTGTTACATTAATACAGAGGCCACGGAAGGCCAGATCAGTAATAGCCACTGTCCCCTGATATTACACTTTTTTACAATCACTTTGGCACTCATTTCAGAACCTTGATGTCATTTTTCAAAACTCTAGACACAAAACTCACACCCGATGATCAAAATGCACATTTTTCAATTGCTTGGATACAATACACATCAACCTCAGATCATTTGTTCATTGAACTAAAATGATACAACTTAACGTCAAAGTATTACCATTTCAAAATGCAATTCACACATTACATCTGAGATCACTGTCTATTCATTTCATTACAAAGATCTAACTATCAATTGATACAGCTGCTCAAAATGATAAGTGACTGTTGCATTACTCTTAATTCATAGTTTTATGGAAACTGACGAACAGTATTCCATGTTTCGATCATGAAAGTTTCAGGATAATGAGATCCATTGACACCAATAACCGAGGAGCATGAACCAGTTGGACTACATTATCTATGGATGTAATATTTCATCATCATTCATCATCATGTAGCACTTTTCCACACCATGTTTTCAGTGTGGAAGGAAAGTTAGAAATTCTTTCTCTAATACCTGTTTTTCTCTCTTGTATACTTAAGAAAGATAAGGTCAAGCTAGAAGGTCAGGCCAGAAGGTAGTTTGATTTCTGCTTGTTATTTACGATGAGAATCTTGGAGACAATGTCAAACAGTATGATTGAAGTGCCTGCTCCCTAATCCATGTGTTGATCTATGAACTCTGTCCTATAATGATATAAATTCTGCTTAGCTAACTTTTAAGATAACATAGTAATGACTTTCTGATTATAACCAGCTCTTTGATTTTTGTGTATAAAAGCTCTGACTGTTAAAATGAAGGCAGAGCGACTTTGGGATCTTCTTGAGTCACTGTTCCTCTCCACGCTGCGTGTATTAAAGGCATTGCAACTAACGCTCCAACCTGGTTGAAGATGATTGTTCTTCCACATCAGATTTGACATTACTGTATGTATGCAGGCCCTTGTAATTGCTTTTCCAATACTGCCAACTGGTTATTGATGATTGATTTCACATTGTGGTACGAGTATCGAGTGAAATGAGTGCTATCCACCCCAGCAACACAGTGATAACATGGAGCCGGCAAGTCATCCAGGTCACAATAGAGGTCAAGCAGTGGGAGGAGGAAGACGTGGTGGTCAAAGGAATGGAAGGGGACATGCACCCCTTCTGAGAGGTGGTCGTGGGCCTCGTCATAGAGGAGGGCTTAGGCCTCACCAGAGAGGCAGCCATGGGCCTCATTTGAGAGGTGTTGGGGGAACGTGGTAGAGGACAAGGCCACGGACCAGACAGCGGCAGCAACAGCAAATAGTGTCCAGTGAAATCCGAGAAATAGTTGTAGAACATGTTGTAAATCATGGCATGACCATGACTGAGGCAGCAACAATGATTCAATCAAACCTCAGAATCAACTCAGGATCAACTGTGGCCTCAATCATCAGAAATGTCCGTACTGAGAAGCGGCAAGTCTTCAGCATGCACTAAACATTAGGCTACTCTCAATTGTCAAATGACTGTATACTGCATACCAATGTGTAGCACAGAGTATAGTGTGCCTTTTGAAAGAAATGCAGACAGAGTGAAGCAGCTGATGACTGAGTATGTTCAGGTATGTTCAGTTTCAAGATGCCTCTTGTGAAAAATGGTTGTGAGAACCTGAACCTGAACACAGGGCTGATGGAAATTTAGAAGTACAGTAATCAATCCACTGCAGTTGACATTTTACTGTAGTTTTGTTCTTTTTTGTAGCTAATTATTGTTGCATGGATTCAAAGAAACCTATGGTGTGATTTGATTGTATTGCATCAATACATTTCAGATTTTGTTCAATGATTCCACTGTGTCTGTAGTATTCTCTCTACTAGTCCTTTTACAGTGATATATTTATGTGTAGTACCATAATGAAACATGTATCACATATTTTGTACTACAATATTTAATGATTGTACGAACAACTACACAGTGAAACTATCGGTATCTTCTGTGTTACTATGTTACTATGGTATTTCATGATAAATGAGTTATTTGAACCAACAAGTCTGCAATTGCTAGGTTTCTTTAAAGATATGAATGCACAATGCAATGTTTTGAACATTGGACAGCCTGTGTTACAAGTGATGACCGTTTTGAGTTTTGTGTCTAGAGTTTTGAAAAATGACATCAAGGTTCTGAAATTAGTGACAAAGTGATTGTAAAAAACTGTATATTCATCCTATTTAATGTGCTCTTTTAAAATGTACTTTTCTTTTTTATGTTGCCATTTCTGTTCTACCAATGTTTCAGTTGTTAGCCAAAGATTGACAGAGTACATCTCATACACACAGGCCAGACAGCAAGGATTTCTTTTTGAAATTCAATTACAAATGCTGCATGAACTCATCAATACGATTAGAGCTCCTGAAAGCAATATAACTAACTCACTCTACAGCATCTCATTAGCAGTGAAAAGAAACCAAGAAAGTTGGGACAGTCGACTGTTTACCACTATGTAACATCACCTTTTCTTTTAATAACACTTATTAAGCACTTGGGCACTGAAGACACCACTTGGTTAAGTTTAGCAAGCGGGATTTTCCCCCATTCATCCATTATGCATTTCCTCAGCTGCGCAACTGCACAGGGCCTTCGTTGTCTTAATTTGCACTTCATAGTGCGCCACACATTCTCAATTCGGAGACAGGTCAGGACTGCAGGCAGGCCATGCTAGCACCCGCACTCTCTGCCTATGCAACCATGCGCTTGAAATCTGGGCAGAATGTGGTTTGGCGTTATCCTGCTGAAAAATGCAGGTACGTCCCTGGAAAAGACGATGTCTGGATGGCAGCATATGTTGCTCCAAAATGTGTACATCTCTTTCTGCAAAAATGGTGCCCTCACAGATGTGCGAGTTACATGACAGACACTCATACACAATGTCACACCCATACACACACAAACACACACTTTCACAGACAGACACACGCACACACACACACACACACACACACTTTTACAGACAGACAGACAGACACACACACTTTCACACACAATCACTTTCACAGACAGACACACACACACACTTTCACACAGAGACAGACACACACACACTTACATACATACATACATACATACATACAGTGAGGGAAAAAAGTATTTGATCCCCTGCTGATTTTGTACGTTTGCCCACTGACAAAGAAATGATCAGTCTATAATTTTAATGGTAGGTGTATTTTAGCAGTGAGAGACAGAATAACAACAAGAAAATCCAGAAAAACGCATTTCAAAAAAGTTATAAATTGATTTGCATGTTAATGAGGGAAATAAGTATTTGATCCCCTATCAATCAGCAAGATTTCTGGCTCCCAGGTGTCTTTCATACAGGTAACGAGCTGAGATTAGGAGCACTCTCTTAAAGGGAGTGCTCCTAATCTCAGCTCGTTACCTGTATAAAAGACACTTGTCCACAGAAGCAATCAATCAATCAGATTCCAAACTCTCCACCATGGCCAAAGAGCTGTCCAAGGATGTCAGGGACAAGATTGTAGACCTACACAAGGCTGGAATGGGCTACAAGACCATCACCAAGCAGCTTGGTGAGAAGGTGACAACAGTTGGTGCGATTATTCGCAAATGGAAGAAACACAAAATAACTGTCAGTCTCCCTCAGTCTGGGGCTCCATGCAAGATCTCACCTCGTGGAGTTTCAATGATCATGAGAACGGTGAGGAATCAGCCCAGAACTACATGGGAGGATCTTGTTAATGATCTCAAGGTAGCTGGGACCATAGTCACCAAGAAAACAATTGGTAACACACTACGCCATGAAGGACTGAAATCCTGCAGCGCCCCCGCAAGGTCCCCCTGCTCAAGAAAGCACATGTACAGGCCCGTCTGAAGTTTGCCAATGAACATCTGAATGATTCAGAGGAGAACTGGGTGAAAGTGGTCTCAGATGAGACCAAAATCAAGCTCTTTGCCATCAACTCAACTCGCCGTGTTTGGAGGAGGAGGAATGACCCCAAGAACACCATTCCCACCATCAAACATGGAGGTGGAAACATTATGCTTTGGGGCTGTTTTTCTGCTAAGGGGACAGGACAACTGCACCGCATCAAAGGGACGATGGACGGGGCCATGTACCGTCAAATCATGGGTGAGAACCCTAAGCCAGGGCATTGAAAATGGGTCAAATACTTATTTCCCTCATTAACATGCAAATCAATTTATAACTTTTTTGAAATGCATTTTTCTGGATTTTCTTGTTGTTATTCTGTCTCTCACTGCTAAAATACACCTACCATTAAAATTATAGACTGATCATTTCTTTGTCAGTGGGCAAACGTACAAAATCAGCAGGGGATCAATTACTTTTTTCCCCCACTGTACATACATATATATGGAAAAGAAACATTACAAGTATAAATCACAATAAGATGTAATAAAGTACAGATAAACAAAGTGTAATAAATTGTGATCTGTTTGAAAATGCAGGGACGTCACTGGAAAAGATGATGTCTGGATGGCAGCATATGTTGCTCCAAAATGTGTACATCTCTTCTGCAAAAATGGTGCCCTCACAGATGTGCGAGTTACATGACAGACAGACAGACAGACACTCACATACACTGTCACACCCACACACACACTTTCACACAGAGACAGGCACACACACGTACAGACACACACACTAACTTTCACACAGAGACAGACACACACACACACACACACACACACACACATACATACATACATATGGAAAAGAAACAATACTTTTATAAATCACAATAAGATGTAATAAAGTACAGAAAAACTAAATGTAAGAAAATGTGATCTTTAATACACACAAATATGTATGGCTGGTCGGATGCGTCTTGGACTCGGGTTCCTCTTCATTACGTATAACGCTTTTGCCTTTTGCTAAAGCTTTCCGTGGAGGGGATCGTGGGTGAGTTTGTACCATTCTTGGGGGGCTCTGCCTTGTTGGGGCGGAGCTGTGATCCAGGTGAACAGCAGATCGGGCATAGGTGGGCATGTGGGCAGAGGAGTAGGAAGGCCGGTCAAGCAAATAAGCTTGCTAAGGAACGCAGCAGCAGCAAGCAGCCCCCCCATCCAGCCAGCCAGCCAGTCTGGCTGGCAGTGACTGAGTGGTTGACAGACGGCAAGCAACGGAATGTACGTGCTCTGTGATGTCATAGCAGTCAGCTGAGAGAGGCTCGTGATGTCATCGCTGAGCTGGCTGGCTGGCTGGCTCTGTGTGTGTGTGTGTCTGTGTCTGTCTGTTTTTCTGTTTGTCAGTCTGTCTGTCTGTCTCTCTCTCTCTCTCTCTCTCTCTCTCTCTCCCTCTCAATTCAATTCATTTGTATTGTCAAAGCAATTGGACATACATACATACATACATACATATATGTAGCGTAAGGTACACTTATACATTTCAATTAAAGAAGTGAATTCATAGTATCACCTTATCACGAATCCTGGAGTCTTGTAGAACTCAATTTCTGTAATAATTGGACGCAGACACCAATTCCAAAGATATAAATTGTCAAATTTATTTAAAAACAAAGACTAAATGTAGCACTACACTAATTATACAAAAGGGAAAAACTAATTAAAATTCAACTCTAGATCAACAAATCAAAGACAAATCACTTCCGTGACCAAATCAAAGACCATGGGATCCCATAGGATAACACACAAATCGTTAAACAAAAAAGGTTATAAACACATTGACTACAATACCGGTTAGTAATTCTAGGAATCACTAAGAAACAGTTGAAAGTGCTAAATTGCAGTTTCAGAAGATGAAAAAAAAACTGTAACTGACGGGATATGTAGTACTTTATACTCGAGTGGTCTATGCGATTACACCCTGTTGGTGTTATTAAGAACGCCAAGTACCAGAATGCAGAGCGGGACTGTTTTTTGTGCCGTGACTTGTCGGGGGAAAAAGGCGCAGAAAAAACGGACGAGAAGGTGAAGGTAGTATGGCGGTGATGCACGCGTTGGTGAAGTGGGAAAGCGGGGTCGACAAAGACTCTTACAGCGTGATTCCCACTGCTTGCTTTCGCAATTTTGATTTATTCAGCATTGCTGATGATGACGAAGAGACGACTCGAAACTTCAGAGCAGAGTGGAGAGACACGAACAAACCTCCAAAAGGTGGATGGCCTGTCCATGAAGCGCAGATCATTATGACTGGTAACAATGTTTATTTTAAAAAAAAACATTAAAGTCTTTACATGCTATTTGATATATACAATCACAGTATATTTGAAATGAATGTTTAAGTTATTAATGTGTTGTACTTCTAACATACTCTTATAACATGGTAGGTGGTGGTGAGGGCGCTAAAAACTCGTCATACTTGACTGGCATTTGTAAGAACGATTTATTGTGTGTTGTGCTTTACAATAAAATCCCCCAAATCACAAAATAAATTAAACCAGATATAATTTAACTTCAGTTTTGATTCAGTGTTGGCTGTTCATCTTAATTTGTATGGTCAAAGCACAGTATTTTTATGACACATAAATATAATCCCCAAATATCTGTGGACATAATGCAGGGTTTTATTTATTTTATTTTTATTTTAGGAAAAGAAGGCGAACTAAGAAGAAAACTTAATGACCTAACAAAAATGCCCTGTCCTAAAATGAAGAGAGTACCTAAACCAAACAAAAAACTTCAAATTTCAGATGATAGTGACCTTGATGAACCACAGTTACCGGTGAGATAATTACTGCAAATATTAAATAAATGTATTGCAGGATTGTTTTTTTTTAATCATATTCATATATATATATATTTTCATTTTAAACTCTTTTCCTCTCTGAATACAGCACAAAATAAGAAAGAAAACCGATGGAGCTTCAAGAATTAGATCCCGTCATATTCTACAGACATTTAAAGAGTCCAGTGAAGTTGAGCTACAGCAAAAAGTTAAGCAGCTCGAAAAGGAAAACACAAGACTTAAAAATGAAAACCAATGTCTTCGAAACCGTATGGTTGATGGTAAGTTTTTTTATTTATAGCAAATAATTCCTTACCTTGATAAATGTTATTCTTCAGTAATTTAGATTCCAGAGTAATGTATTATAGTTGATCATACTGAAGTAATCTAGAACCACAATACAGACTCTTAATGTGCACTGTCTAATAGTTTAATAATACTGATTATTAAATAAAGTTTTTCAACATAACTTCATAATCCTACATTAATGACTATATGCATTACATTAGACCTGGTTATTCTTGTATTTTATCTTTTTTATTTTTTTCGTAGCTAATGTTAATGACCCACAAAAAGGTCAGTTTGCCAATAACATAGAGCAAGTCTCTCAAGTATAATTGCAGGCATTGATGGTTTTGTTTTCACTTTGTATTAAATATATTACTAGAAATGATTATCATTTAATACTAAGGTTTTTTTCTCCAGAGATTCCAGACCTTTTGGACAATCTGAAAAAAATTGTAACAAAAGCCACATTTATCAGCAATGAAGACAAAAGTGTGTCACCATCAAGTGGTTCTGACAGCCCCACAGCAAATTGTTCTGAATCTGACAAAGAATCACCAAAACAGGTATAACACTCTTGGTCTACAATATTACAAAGACAAGGTAAAAATATATATATTGAAAACAAATATTGGTTGTAAACAATCTAATGATGCTACATTATCAGTTATATTCATAGTTATAGTTGATAATAAGAATGTAATTGAATTATGGGTGTCACAGATTCACTGACTTTATTATGTCTGTAAATTAATAAACTTAGAATTGAGACATACTGTGGTCTTTAATAACACATTTCTGTAACAAAATCACAGCCTTACTGATAATGTATTCCACTTAACATAATATAAGAATAGTTTGGGGATAAGCTTGTTTTTTATTTACCATTGTCTTTTAGGTGGAAATATTCCCAGGCACTGGAGTTTACATTGACAAACTGTCCTGGATCCTTGCAGAGAGGTGCAGCACGAATACGTCATATGCAAGAACCCTGACGGTTGCTGTCTTTGACTTTCCAACATTATTAAAGAGCAATCTTCGTGGTGGTGGCAGCAAGAGAGATCCAACTTCGGAGAAAAAGACACCTCTGGATCGCTTAAAGGTGGAAGCCATATATGGTATGTAAATGCTGTTGTACAAAATTTCTAACTCTCCTTTTTAACTGTATAGAACACAAAGGGTTAGCATTTGAAATGTTCCTTTGGCCTTTGTTTTAGTTTCAGAGACTAGAGTTAATTTATTAATAAATAATAATACCTTACATGTAGCAGCTGGAAAGATCCCAAAGTGCTCTACAGACTCACTTCACCCACCACCCTCTGGGGTGCAGCCATTTTGTACCAGCAGATTACTACACAGCAGTAAAGGTGGAGTCATAACAAATTTGTTAGACCTGATTGAGGGAAGCCTGACTTAGAATTCAGCCACGTCACTCTTTCAACAACACCTTGTAAATCACCTTGGATTAATGCTTCAGACATATTAATACATAATAATAATGAATAGTGCCATGGGATCCTTGACAATATAAACTTTCATGTCTCATTTAAATTTGACTTTTGAGCAAATACTTCACATTTCAGTCCAGTTGTGCCACATCAATGTAATGCTTAAGCAAGGTATTAATGGAGAAAAGACTGCCTTTGCATAGCTGCTTCGCCAAGTACAGATTTTACTATGAACTAGTGTAAGACAAGTTTAAGAGCATACACCAAAACGTTTAAATACACCCACACACAAAAATGTTGATTTACTGTGGCAATATGTAACTAATGAACCCTTCTCAAAGATATGTGGTATGTTTATTAAAAGATTTTTATATATCTATGTGCAAGTCATTAAATCTATGTGATACATGTTTTTTAGGGGCTACCTTGAAAAAATTGCCCAGTACCCCAAAGAGTGTAATTGGTGGTGCAATTAACAGCAAGATAAATGAACTACGACACAGAATGAAACCAGAGTGAAGATTTGAAGAACCAGATCTGTATTTTTTGTTTTGTTTTCAACAGGGTTGGGGTCAATTCCAATTCAATTTTTAATTCCCTTTTCAATTCAATTCCAATAAAGAATATTCTGTGAATGCAAAAAGTAATTGCAATTTTGAATTGATTTGTAGGAGGAATTGGAATTGAAAAACAGGAATTGACCCCAACCATGGTTTTCAGTGAGTGTTGTACAAATTGATAGGTCAGGGTTTCTGTAAAAACTTAATAGAGGCCAGCAGGCATGCACGATCTGGGAAAAACTGCTCCACTAAAACAGACCTCTTTCCCTTCGTTTTCTCTAAAAACCTCCTGATATCCTTCACTGCAGCTCTGACTCACCGAGGACGAGGAGGCGAGAGAGGAATCCGTGAAGCCGCCCTCACTGTCACTCCGAGCCCGAGGCGTCCCCGGTGGCTGCCGCGATGCTCCAGCGTGTAGCCGGACCTTTCCCCACCAAGCCGCTCGCTACCCCAGCTTCACTACTGTGCCACCACTTCTTTTACTGCCACTATTTACCAACACCGTCCGTGCTCCCTCCCAGCACCTTCTTAGTGCGTTTTTTCCACCCGGCGCCTCGGCTTGTACTGCCGAGCCTGGCCCTGCCTCCTCCTCGGCTACACCCTGTGTGTCTGTCCGCCCGTCTGCTGGCTGCTGAGGTTGTTCCTCGTCACTAACCAGCGCCCCGTGCACCGCCTCAACACCATCTCCCCCCGGCGTCTCGGTCGTCACTATCCCCCGCTGCCTCGACCCCGTCCCCCAGCTGTGCGTCATCGCCTCCGGGCAGCTCTTCCCCCGTCACGGCATCAGTGGTACCATCGGTCCGACCGGCGACTGTCTCCTCCGCCGGGGCTCGATCTCTGTCTGCCCGCTGCATCTGTGGCTGCGGGCCGGTGTCTCTATTCCTCCCCGTGTCGCCCCGCTCCTCCTCCCGCTCCCTGTCCTGCTCGGGACAGTTCCTCACGACATGCCCCTCGCTCCCACACCTGAAACACTTCATGGACTCCGAAGTAGCGAACACGACGTAGTCGGTATTGTCGATCTTAAATTTAAAAATGACATTAAGATCCTCATTGATGTTATTGAGGATCATATACAGCTGCCTTCGGAAGGACATGACGTGTTTCAGTTGCGGGGCTTTGCAGCCCAGCGGGACCCTCTTAATGCCGGACATCAGCTGCCCGAGCCGGTGCGGATGAACGGAGGAACGTTAGACAGCGTTACCTTCCGGGCAGGAGCAGCGAGCGGCAACACCGGGGTGAAAGTGTCGTCTAACACTGTGCCATTAGCCACTAGCTGATTGAGCAGATCAGTGGTTTTTAAGAAGATAACAATGGCAGCAGACTTGATATTTTCACACCCTGCTACCTCCCCAACCGCTAACACACACTGCTCTAGGGGGCAGAACTGCACCGGAGCGATCTTGACTCCATGGCGTCGGGTCAGTTTTTCAAAAGACGCATTCAGGGGGTCCGACCCCCCGACCCGGGAAGAACTACCGGTACTCCCCCCTCCCCTCCCCTGTTCCCCCACAATAAGAAAAGCACTGAAAACAGAAGACAAAATAAACAAACTGAAAAAAGTAAAGCAACAAAAAAACGCAGCCAAAGGACAGAGCTCTCAGCAGCACTCCCGCTCACTGCAGACCCCTCCCACACACTCCCAGCTGAGAGAGAGAGAGAGTTAGTGTCTGTCTCTCTCTCTCTCTCTGTAGATGCATCATAGGGAACATATGTAACAATCTCTCTTTTTGTTTACCAAAAATGAGAATGAACGTATTTCAAGTGGGTGTTGCCTTGGTTGGAAACGTTTTAAGATTATTTATGAAGTGTAAAGTGGATTTGTCTCAGTTCTCCGTAGTTTTCAATGTATGTGCCATTCAGTAGCGTTCATGTTACAGATGTGCCCTATGCAGTGGTAGGGTCAATAAAATGTCAGTAAAACTTTATTTTAGCAATTATGGAGGGGAAGAACTGCAAATAGCGGGTCCCCACTAATTATCTAACTTACCAACAACGTTTAAAATTAGGTCTTGCGAAGCTGCCAAATAATGCTGTATAATCGTATGTGTCTTCATACACCGGCTGCTATAGTCTGATAGCTTTGATTATATATATATATATATATATATATATATTTTCTCGTGAACCACAAATGTTATTTGCTTGATTTTTACAGAGTATGTTATAAATACCATTCTTATGAAGCCTGACAAATTGTATGCTGTAATTATGAATATTTTCAAATCATTTGTTTGTTTTTCCTAACATGTTACAAATGTTCCCTATGTGAAAGATGCATTATATCTTAATAACGTCTAAACAATTAAAGATATACAGATTATTATTTTTGGTAAAGTTATAATACATTGCTATTAACTATGTGTGTCAGTAAAAGTTTAAATTTCCTAAAGGATTTTTATTGATCTTGCAAAATAAGTGTTTAGGGAACATTTGTAACATAGAGGTGGGTTAGCCACCGAGTAAGGGCAGCGGCTCCGGCTCCAGCACCGGCACCATGTCGCTGGAAAAGCGCTAAGTGAGCTCACAGTGAGCTCAGTGTAATGTCTGCTCTGGTGAGCTCACAGTGTGACCTAGTCGTGAGTTCACGTCTTCACTGGGTAGTCCTTGACAACTTAATTGACTCAAATCTTGGGCTTAATTGGTCAAAATGACCATTGGTTGAAGGTACTCAGGGACTGATGTGTAGAGAGACTTATTAAACCTGCAGGATTGTGGTTTTCCCAGATCAGAATTAACCAGATCACCACAAAGGAACATGGTATGTGCTATTGCAACACAGATTACACAAATACATTGAAATCCAAGTTTGCAGTGGTCCTTGGGCCATTGTGTGGTGATCCAGATCACTTCAGCAGGAATTTTGCAGTGGTCTGGACTACAACTCTCTCTCTCTCTCTCTCTCTCTCTCTCTCTCTCTCTCTCAATTCAGTGCATTTGAATTGTCAAAGCAATTGGACATGCATACATACATACATACATATACACTCACCTAAAGGATTATTAGGAACACCTGTTCAATTTCTCATTAATGCAATTATCTAACCAACCAATCACATGGCAGTTGCTTCAATGCATTTAGGGGTGTGGTCCTGGTCAAGACAATCTCCTGAACTCCAAACTGAATGTCTGAATGGGAATGAAAGGTGATTTAAGCAATTTTGAGCGTGGCATGGTTGTTGGTGCCAGACGGGCCGCTCTGAATATTTCACAATCTGCTCAGTTACTGGGATTTTCACGCACAACCATTTCTAGGGTTTACAAAGAATGGTGTGAAAAGGGAAAAACATCCAGTATGCGGCAGTCTTGTGGGCGAAAATGCCTTGTTGATGCTAGAGCTCAGAGGAGAATGGGCCGACTCGATTCAAGCTGATAGAAGAGCAACTTTGACTGAAATAACCACTCGCTACAACCGAGGTATGCAGCAAAGCATTTGTGATGCCACAACACGTACAACCTTGAGGCGGATGGGCTACAACAGCAGAAGACCCCACTGGGTACCACTCATCTCCACTACAAATAGGAAAAAGAGGCTACAATTTGCACAAGCTCACCAAAATTGGACAGTTGAAGACTGGAAAAATGTTGCCTGGTCTGATGAGTCTCGATTTCAGAGTCAGAATTTGGCGTAAACAGAATGAGAACATGGATCCATCATGCCTTGTTACCACTGTGCAGGCTGGTGGTGGTGGTGTAATGGTGTGGGGGATGTTTTCTTGGCACACTTTAGGCCCCTTAGTGCCAATTGGGCATCGTTTAAATGCCACGGCCCGTTGTTTCTGACCATGTCCATCCCTTTATGACCACCATGTACCCATCCTCTGATGGCTACTTCCAGCAGGATAATGTACCATGTCACAAAGGTCGAATCATTTCAAATTGGTTTCTTGAACATGACAATGAGTTCACTGTACTAAACTGGCCCCCACAGTCACCAGATCTCAACCCAATAGAGCATCTTTGGGATGTGGTGTGTAACGTTATGTTGGGTGTATTTGGATAAGAGTATTTGGGCTCTGAGCTGAAGCACGGATCTAAAGAAGACCTCTCCCCCCCAAAGTTATCAGATTTCCTTAGCTCATCAGCTTGGAACTGGTTTGCATCAAAGTGACAGTTTTGGGGAGGATGGCACCGAGAAGAGGCCAAATAGTTTGTTATTCTGCTATGAGATGTCTGGAGAAAGGGGCCTGTGGGTGATAAAAACTCTTTGAAGTGGATGAGAGCCGAAATCCCGACATAGAGCTACGAACCCAGGCCAACCGGCATTTCCAAAAGATGGCATGGATTGACATCAGTCATAAATCCAAAGTCACAAAAGATTAAGTCTGTTTTAGTTACTTGTGATAAATTGTTGATATCCTAAGCGTTGGCATTAGAGTCATTAGGTGATTAATCGAGTACTGTTCTGTTGGGTTGTTACTGAATAGCCAAAACAATGATTACCCAAATGTCCCCATGTGAAGCATTGATTGTTAAGGTGCCAGGAACAGAGATTCCTGAATTCCTTGGACGCCTAGGCAGTTTGGACTTTGAAGTAGAGTCGCGTCGAACTCAGTTGGTAAACGACACTACGACGCAACTCGAAAAAGAGTCGATAGAGGTGATGAAAGTTATGGCTAGCTTAGCACTTGCGAGCTCAAGGGTAGTGAACTGGATCATAAGCAAGTTTGAAAAACTGAAAAAGCTAGGAGAAAAGTATGCTAAAGCGAAAGAAGAAAGAGCCAAACGGCATGGAATGGTTTTAGAATTTGAAGGAAAGCTAGATACTTGTGGAAAACAAGTCATTGTGTTGAATGCTGAAAAAGAGGACTTAATTGAACAGAGAGAGCAATTAGGAAATGATTTAAGACAATGTCAAGTTGAATTGGAAACAACTCTGATCCAAGTAAAAGGTCTGCAAAATGACAGATGTAAAGCGGTTGAAAATGAAAGGATAGTTTTGAAGGACCGGGATGTTTTGGAAATGCGTCTTTGCAAAACAGTCAGGGAGAAAGATTTGGGCACTGTAAAAATGGAGATACTCGAAGGCGAGGTCATACATTTAAAAAGGGACAGTGAAGAAATGAGGAGAGTAAATCAGGTGCTTAGGGGAGAACTCAAATCAACTGAAGTTGAAAATGAGCGTCTCAAGCAACAAATAGGGGCCCTGAAAGCTGCCTCTTGGTGGGCTGCAAAGCTGACACCTGACAGCATAAAGGAACAGCCGGAACCGGCCAATGCACGGAGTCGCACACCGTCTCCACATTTAGGCCCCGGGTTGCCTCGTCCTGATCGTACCCCTCCCTGTAGTCTTTCTCCACCCAGGGTAAGAAGCTCGTCGCACAGACGAACTTCCTCTCCCGAGAGTCCAGACCGAAAGGTTAACATGCGCCAGTTGAGAGAACTGGCTAAAGATTGTGAAACCTTTAACCCAGCAGACAAGGAAGGAAATGTGGAAGCGTATATTAAGGACATTAAGTATGCTTTGAGTTTCTATCCTGAGGCTACGGAGAAGGAAAAGGTTCTCCTAATCCGCAAAACTACCTCTCGCCAAGTCCATTCTTGGATGGAGAGGCAAGGGTCCATGGTCTGCAATAGGTTTCAACGCTTGTGCAGAGCATTAGTTAGGGACTATTCCAGGTTCATTGATCCAGTGGCAGCAGTGACTGCCGCACACCAGATCAAACAGGGTAAGCATGAGTCCCCCCGTGATTACTATGAAAAGCTTAGGAAAACCTATTTTGCGGGTCAAGATCGACCCGGGGCCGAGGAAGAGGTGAGCTTTAAAGGGTTGTTTGTTGCTAATTTGTTCCCAACGATTAAGGAAATGATCATATTACATGCAGACGCAACGTATATGAACATAGCTGAAATTCGAAAAAATGGCACAGAAAGCTTGGGAAAGCAAGTACAATAGCACTTCTGATCGTAAAGATTCAAGCACCCAAGTACTGGCAAGGCGCTCTGAGAGCCCTATTTCTCCACTGGAGTTAGAGGGGACAGAGATTCAAAGAAGGAAAGAACCTCCCAAGGATGGAATCCAAGACACCCAGGCTTACAATAAAAAAAAGAAATCTGCTCCTAGCCTAGGTGGGTTAACTCAGTCTCTGAGCAATGTTGCAGTTTCTGAGCTACTGCTACGCTTAGCTCTGCTCCCTTTGCCCCCTCTTCCCAAACTGGAAGTTAGTAGCCAGGGTAAAGGGCCGGACTCGCCACCTAAGGAATGACTAGCTCTGGAACCGCCCCCTGTCCCCGCCTCTGTGTTTTTGATTGGATGTGAGGAACAGCAGGGGGGTTTCTCTGACACATCAGCCCACTGGGACCTCCCAGTGGGGGAAGTTGCCTGCAGGCAAGCTGAACCTTTGGTGATGTTACTGGGTGATCTGACACAGAGAGGCAGAGCCAAGCAAGTTTACATAGAAGTGACCATTGAGAATGTGTGGGAGTGAGGAGCCTTGTTGGACACTGGGGCTGAAATTTGTTTAATGTCTGCCACCACAATGGGCAACCTGAAACAAATTATGGAAACCTCAGACCAACGACTGAAAGTGGAAGCTTGTAGTGTGAACATTACAAGTTACACAGAGACTAAGGCACAGCTCACTCAAAAGGCATTGTTAGAGTTCACCTTTGGGAAGATTAAGTTGGTTCATCCAGTTTATATTTCCAAATTTGAAACAGAGAAGTTGATCATTGGTCAGGATCTATTGAACAGGTTGTGGGCTCAAGTTGAATCACCAAAGCCGGTGGAATTGAATGACAGATATGATACAGCCACCAAGGTACAACTTCCCAATGAGACCATTTTTTGTGCATGTCCCTAAAGGGGGCACCGGCTTACCATGTAAGCCAACCATTCGAACCCAGGTCCCTACCAACTATTATAGACATAGTGAAGGTCAGGTGCCTGAATAACACCTGAATTCCCAGTCACCTCCCTCTGTTAATCAACTTCCACCTATTGGTTACCGTCAGTAACCATACTCAATACTGAGTAATACCAATTGTTTTTTTGTTTTAATGTACTTGTGTTATAATATGTAACCTGTATATGTGCTAGTATAGGATTGTCAATTTGATTGGAATACATTCTGCTTAAATAATGAACTATTAGTTTGTTTTCTTTGATTTCTCGGGGTCATGAATGGTGAAGTCCACTGTTGAATTCTGTTACATAACTTTGAGATAAATGCTTATCGTCTTATTTTGTCTTGAAGGGGATAACGTCCTAGTCGACCTCAGTCCCATTCAAGAAAGGGGGTATGTAGCGTTATGTTGGGTGTATTTGGATAAGAGTATTTGGGCTCTGAGCTGAAGCACGGATCTAAAGAAGACCTCTCCCCCCCAAAGTTATCAGATTTCCTTAGCTCATCAGCTTGGAACTGGTTTGCATCAAAGTGACAGTTTTGGGGAGGATGGCACCGAGAAGAGGCCAAATAGTTTGTTATTCTGCTATGAGATGTCTGGAGAAAGGGGCCTGTAGGTGATAAAAACTCTTTGAAGTGGATGAGAGCCGAAATCCCGACATAGAGCTACGAACCCAGGCCAACCGGCATTTCCAAAAGATGGCATGGATTGACATCAGTCATAAATCAAGCCCCCCTCCAATAGGACACTGGGGGCTGAAACCGAAATCCAATCTCAAGAACTCAGGAACCAATCACCTATTGATCTGACAGACTATAAAGGACAAACACGGCCTTTCTTTCTCTCTCTCTCTCACCTGAACCAGTAACTCGCTGCCACAGCTCAACCTGTAGCTCTGTTGCCCGAACCGGAACCAGAAACCAACCAAGTCTTTGCCGGCAACAGAAGAGTTAAACTGGGAGAAGGAGATTGAGCCGTACAAAGAATTCTTTTAAAGGACTTTATTAAATAAAGAACTTTACAGACTGCGCTGCCCGCCTGTGCCCACCTGATCAGTGGAGTTTTACAGCTGGACAAATGACGGTGGAACCCTGCTTACAAAGAAGATTTTGTGCACAACCTTGGAGCCTTCAAACCAGTGGAAAATCTGTTTGGAAACGACTCTACTTTCGCGAAACCCCAACTTCCAGGTGCATCGACTGAGTGGAAGTTCTTGGACAAAGCCGAACCGGACTGCCTTTGTTCCAAACCACACGGACCTCGTGCCGTGTGCTGTTATCTGAGCCCGAAGGCAGAGAGGCCTCTCTGCGACGAAGTTCAGATAAGTTTAACAGTTTGGAGTTCATGATTCATGACATTTGAGAAATCAATTAGAAATGTTAATCTGTGATTCATAACTCTAGAATGTGTAATATCATTTAGTTTTCTTAAATATAAATGTGTGTTGCATTAAACTGTTTTGTTGATAATTTTAGAAATAAAATCTGTCAACGCCGAGAAATATCTTCTCATTCCTGTTTAACTGTTTAGTCTGAAATTGACACAAGTTAATAGACACCAGATTATAGGTGGCCCTGCCTATCCTTAATCATTGAATAATAATCAGTTAAGGGAAATTGTGGTAACAAGTAATGATAGGATCTTTCTCTCCACCTAAACGTTAATGAGACTGATATATATATAACGAGAAGTTACCTGACATAAATACTAACCTGCGTAGTTATTTAATGTCTGACTAATAATACTAACAAGAGACTCACCTTCATCTTACTAACTGGTATTGTAGTCAATGTGTTTATAACCTCTTTTGTTTAACGATTTGTGTTATCATATGCGATCCCATGGTCTTTGATTTGGTCACGGAAGTGATTTGTCTTTGATTTGTTGATATAGAGTTTTTAGTTTAGAATTAGTTTTTCCCTTTTGTATAATTAGTGTAGTGCTACATTTAGTCTTTGTTTTGAATAAATTTGACAATTTATATCTTTGGAATTGGTGTCTGCGTCCAATTATTACAGAAATTGAGTTCTACAAGATTCCAGGATTCGTGATAAGGTGATACTATAAATTCACTTCTTTAATTGAAATTTATAAGTGTACCTTACGCTACAGGTGGAACGGGAGCTTCGTGCCCTGGATGTGCATCCCACAAATCTCCATCAACTGCAAGATGCTATCCTATCAATATGGGCCAACATTTCTAAAGAATGCTTTCAGCACCTTGTTGAATCAATGCCACGTAGAATTAAGGCAGTTCTGAAGGCGAAAGGGGGTCAAACACAGTATTAGTATGGTGTTCCTAATAATCCTTTAGGTGAGTGTATATGGAAAAGGAACAATATGTGTACATCTCTGCATATGGTGCCCTAACAGATGTGCAAGTTACATGACAGACAGACACTCACACACACTTTCAAAGACAGACAGACAGACAGACACTCACACACACTTTCACACACTCACTTTCACAGACAGACACAGACACAGACACACTCACTTTCACACAGAGACAGGCACATTTTCACACAGAGACAGACACACAAACACACACAAACAGACACAGACACACATACTTTGACAGACAGGCAGACAGACACATGCATATTATGGGTCTTTGTTGGGTAGTGAAATGGGTAGCATCAGTCGCAGTGTGGGTAATGTCAGGGAGCCAATCATAGTCCCCGTTATTTGCATATCGTGGCGCAAAGCATTCTGGGAAAAGCAACTAAACACGTTTAGTCATGTATTTGTCCATAGTTTACACATGAGATGAAAGAGACAGTATGACGTATTGAGCACCTGGGATTCCTCATGTGTATGTGAGGGGCAGAGGAACCGGATCCCAAGTGTGTGTCCCAGGTGCTATAGGTTTCAAAGCATGCAGGGGAAAAGGCACCCCACCCTGACACGTATAGAAGACTGGATAGGGAGATATAAATAGCAATGGGGAGACTCTTGTACTTGGTGTGGCTCTATCCATATAGTGGGGCCAGCAGCCACTTAGCAGGTGCAGCAATAGAAGCTCAGCCTGGGGAGACTGGATTTAGCATTTCCTCTCCATTTTGATAAGTATCCATAATCATTTCTGCAAAATACTTCTATGATACCTATGTATGTTTTTTACTTGTACTATATTATACTATCAAGTATCAGTGTACACATACAATGTGACCTGTTACATTAATACAGAGGCCACGGAAGGCCAGATCACTAATAGCCACTGTCCCCTGATATTACACTTTTTTACAATCACTTTGGCACTCATTTCAGAACCTTGATGTCATTTTTCAAAACTCTAGACACTAAACTCACACCCGATGATCAAAATGCACATTTTTCAAAACTCTAACACTTTTTTACAATTGCTTGGATACAATACACATCAACCTCAGATCATTTGTTCATTGAACTAAAATGACACAACTTAACATCAAAGTATTACCATTTCAAAATGCAATTCACACATTACATCTGAGATCACTGTCTATTCATTTCATTACAAAGATCTAACTATCAATTGATACAGCTGCTCAAAATGATAAGTGACTGTTGCATTACTCTTAATGCATAGTTTTATGGAAACTGACAAACAGTATTCCATGTTTCGATCATGAAAGTTTCAGGATAATGAGATCCATTGACACCAATAACCGAGGAGCATGGTTTCTTAGGGTTACCATAGACTTGACTGTGTCTTCTTGTTTGTGAAGGAACACGACTGTGTTTTCCTGTCTGGGTTCCCGCAGGCTTAAGTGTGTTTGTAAACTGCAGCGTAGGTTTGACCTACTATTAGAAAAAAAAAAAAAAAGGAGCGCTAATTAATTGTTCAATATCTGATACGCCGGTGATAATATAAAATAACGTGTTTATAGTTTATAGAAGTTTATAGTGTTTATGGTAAATGAAGAAAAGTCATTAAGTTATATACAAGTTCTATAAATGCAAACATTGAAAAGCATGTTTGTTGTTATTCCTATATAGGATTTAGTATTATTTGTGTTTTCTTGTTTTTTGCTATGTTTTCTCCCCTGTCGTTTATTGTTATTTTGCGGGCTTGCACGCCTTGGTTGTTGTGTACAAAACGATACATAGAAAATGGGAAAACGTGTTACTGTGTGGGAACAGCTCTAGTAAGACGGGCGACCCGCCACTTAAAGGTACACATGTAAGGTACATGTATGATAACTATGGAGTGAAGCGGTGCGTTTGACTGGACAATAGGTGACAGAAAATTAAGGTTTCCAGAAGATGGGACTTTTGATTCAGATAGACTTGAGCACCTAAAAACGGTTTTGCAAAATAGGAATACAAAGCATTAAGAAATGAGAAACCAAAGCTAGCTATCTTAAAACATTTGTTAGAGAAAAGAAAGAAAAGACAACAGGCATAATTCAATCTGAATGCCCCGAAGACAAATTAAAAATATATATATATATGTTTTTCAGTATAAATGACAGTCCTCAAGATACTGAAGGAAAATTACTAGATAAGTAATAAATAAGGGTAGTTTGAGACACTGCAGGTCAATATAACATGCCAACCAAAACCATGGTATCTGAATTTACTATGGATATAAATTAATATGTGTCTCTTTGTATGTTTGTACGTTTTCAGTTTGCGCAAGGTAAATGTCCATATTTTGACTTTTTCATGTACTGTATAGTCCAGAATATGACTAAGAGAGTCATAAGTCACAAATAGTTACAAAATGATAGCTAAAAAACGCCAGTTAAATATGTTGTAATAACAGACCTACAAGAAAGTCAGCATTTAACTGTACACAGAATGCTATTGCAAACAGAAATAATAATACAAAATTAAGTTATTTAAATAGGTCTTACGAATACAGAAGTTAAAAGTAACATGTTAGAAATGGAATTAGAGCCAAATTTAGAAATAGGAATCCGAGGCAACCACAAACATTCGGTGAAGGTTTCTTACATATTGATAAATAGATAACCAGATACTCCAGGAAATTAACGATGTGCTCATTTGGAAGCTATGAGTTCCACAATGAAGAGTTTTTAAATCCCTAGTAATAGATCCCTAAATACAATGTGTAGGTAAGAAATTAACTATTGATCAGTTCAATCTGGATTCGGGAACAGTTCTTCTGAACCTGTACTGGTGTAGATTGGACTTCAATAGGAGGAAGTGACACAATAAAGACATGAGCCGCGCAGGAGGACAGTCTTAGTGCCCACTCAGGTTCTTAGTTGGGGAAATCATTGACTGGACACATTTTTTGAAAATGTGCTTTCCTGAAGTACCTGGACATCATTATTGAGATCAATGAAAAGGCTTATTTTCCAAAGATTAAATACATTCATTAACTACAATAATGTAGTGAAATGTATATAAATAGTAATAATACAAATCGATCAAATATAACTTGCATTTTCTTGTAAGAAATTAGGAATAGGAGAAAGAACAGCTGTTGGGATGCAGTGCGATGTTATCCAAAATTGAAAGCGGTTGAGAAAGGAGAGTTTGTTCTGTGTGAGACAAATGTACTGCCACGAGAGACTCTGATGGTGATTGACTGGAATATGAGGGAAAATAATGAAGTTACTACAGGTATAACTAAAGGTGTAACATAACTAATTTAATGAAACATAGTCATTGCAAGTTATAAAACTGTTTGGAAATAGTCCTTTCACAAACAGAAATACCCTATCAATTAGGAAGAGGGGGGCAGGGGGCAAGGGCCGTATGTGCTCCTCTGCTCCCCCTGTTCGCCTGAGCAGACAAGCAGCCTGAGATGAGAGAGAGAGAGAGAGAGAGAGAGAGAGAGAGAGAGAGAGAGAGAGAGAGAGAGAGAGAGAGAAGTCAGAGACAAGGCAGAGACTGTAAGTACGTGTAAGGGTTCATAACTTATTACAAACAGAGCAAGAGTGTAATGAATGGTAATTTACACTGCTTGTATTAATAATGATAATAATATTGATGTTGATACAGACGAATACGTCACATACTAGATGACAACCGCATAAAACTAATAATAATGAAAATAGGAATAATAGGAGTATGGAAATAATTTCAAATTATGGTTTATTGGTAAAAAATGAATTGAGAAACAAAGATTAATAACTGCCATCATTTACCCAACTACTATTAACTATGGTGTTGAAGGAGCTGCTGTAATAGTTATTGTAATGTTCTCAGGTATTTAAGTTAGATAAAAGGACAAAGATAAGCACATTGTTTTGAAACTTTGACAACTCCACACAAAAAGAGTATCTACACTAGGAAGTAAAGCTGATTCAATAAACACAGGAGATATGATGCTGCTGACGACAGCTGAGTGCTGTACTGAAATAATTTGATAAATGAGATAAATTGGAATCAAGATTATTATTATTTTGAATTGTCCCTTTACTAGAAACCTTATAGATTGTGCGAATGTCAACTAATGTGATAGAGATGCCTTTTATAAGGACGATCTCTGATGTTGTGTGAACCACACATTGTGTCTTCAGACTGATTTATTCCACATGGCAGATATGCATATTATGAATCGTGTCCTGAAGGAACCGATGTCTGACCCATATGGAGAAGATGCTGGTGTTCTTGTTGAGACACAGTAGGCCAAGGGCGCGGCTTTAAAGACAGCCTCACAGCAACTTGAACAGACCAATGCTGAGGTCCACTACGCTGAAGTGATGCTTGACTCAGTGGAGAAATAAGTTAAAATACTATAATTAAAGGTTTTCCAGATTATAGGAATCTACAATATATTGTGAAACTGCTCAGATGACGTCCGCAGTAGCACATATTCTTCTATTGATAGTTTAATTTATAATGTACTATTAGTGGAGATGTCACATTATTCAAATGAATAGAATGACAGCCATGAAGTCAGAATCAGTCCATTGCCCTTCACTTAAGATTTGTACAATGTATAATGTTTATAAATCAAAACGCAACAAATATATGTACAATACAGTTTACAAACTGAATTTGTAAAAAAGAATGTTTTGCTGACTTTTGTATTCTCTTTGAAGCAACAAAATGTATGTGTTATGTATGTCGTAACTAGGGTTTGACTTTTATGACCTGGGGCTGGATGAAATTTAATTTGAGATGCACTGTAAAAGCTCCAGGAAATTGCAACTGGCCACTGCACCTTCCATAAGAGAGCTCAAACATTTGCTAATGCATTGGTTGCCTCACAGGCACTCTTTCCCTGGTTTGCCCATGTGGCGCATGGTGTTGGCCACACGGGCAAAGGGGGGATGTGTGCATCAGTCTTTTAAATTGGTTTGCCCCAGGTTTTATAGTAACAGCTTAGCAATATTGTAGAACTTGCCACATTTGTCAAGCTCATAATCCTGCAATATGCAAATAGATTGTGTTCAAAAGCTTAAATGTTGTGGATATGAATATATACTTGTAATAATATATAGGTGTTCTAAATGGGTTGAAGCCTATCCCGTAGGAAGGCTGAAGTAGTAAAAGTAGCAAAAATACAGTTAAGGGATGTTATATGTAGATTTCGCATTCCAGGGAAATTTCCAGTGATAGGAACACTCACTTCACTGGGACAATAGTGCAGGAACTATGCAAAGCCCTGCGAGGTAAACAACATTTTCACTGCCCCATCAGGCTCAGTCAGCTGGAGCAGTGGAGAAACAAAATGGGATATTAAAGAATAAGCTGTCTAATATATGCAAACAAACAGGACTCAAACGTCCAGATCCCCTTCCTATAGTCCTAATGACAATGAAATCGTCAGCAAATTGAGAAAAACAGGTCTTTCTCCGTGTGAGATTATTATGGGATGACTTATGAGACTCTCCATCACTCCTCCATTGTCTGTAAGGGAAATGGACATCCACTTGATGGATGATGCTATGTTGTCTTTTTGTATGGGACTAACACGTGCTTTCGAAGCTGTCCATTCACAGATGAAAGCCGCCCAGACTGAACCATCCCAGCAGGTTTACCACCCCTTCCAGCAAGATGACTGTGTATATCAAAGCACACAAGAGAAAGTCCTCCCAACAGCCCAGGTGGACAGGGCCCTACCAGGTGCTCCTGACCACCCACACAGCTGTGAAGTGCCTAGGAACGACGACATGGATCCACTCCTCACACTGCAAACTTGCCAATCGAGGCGATCAGCACAACCCTGGTGGAGAACAGAGGGATAAAGGAATTGTTCTTCCACATCAGATTTGACATTACTGTATGTATGCAGGCCCTTGTAATTGCTTTTCCAATACTGCCAACTGGTTATTGATGATTGATTTCACATTGTGGTACGAGTATCGAGTGAAATGCGTGCTATCCACCTCAACAACACAGCGATAACATGGAGCCGGCAGGTGATCCAGGTCACAATAGAGGTCAAGCAGTGGGAGGAGGAAGACGTGGTGGTCAAAGGTGTAGCGTAAGGTACACTTATAAAATTCAATTAAAGAAGTGAATTTATAGTATCACCTTATCACGAATCCTGGAATCTTGTAGAACTCATTTTCTGTAATAATTGGATGCAGACACCAATTCCAAAGATATAAATTGTCAAATTTATTCAAAAACAAAGACTAAATGTAGCACTACACTAATTATACAAAAGGGAAAAACTAATTAAAATTCAACTCTAGATCAACAAATCAAAGACAAATCACTTCCGTGACCAAATCAAAGACCATGGGATCGCATATGATAACACACAAATCATTAAACAAAAAAGGTTATAAACACATTGACTACAATACCGGTTAGTAAGACGAAGGTGAGTCTCTCATTAGTATTGTTAGTCAGACATTCAATAACTATGCAGGTTAGTATTTATGTCAGGTAACTTCTCGTTATATATATATCAGTCTCATTAACGTTTAGGTGGAGAGAAAGATCCTATCATTACTTGTTACCACAATTTCCCTTAACTGATTATTATTCAATGATTAAGGATAGGCAGGGCCACCTATAATCTGGTGTCTATTAACTTGTGTCAATTTCAGACTAAACAGTTAAACAGGAATGAGAAGATATTTCTCGGCGTTGACAGATTTTATTTCTAAAATTATCAACAAAACAGTTGAATGCAACACACATTTATATTTAAGAAAACTAAATGATATTACACATTCTAGAGTTATGAATCACAGATTAACATTTCTAATTGATTTCTCAAATGTCATGAATAATGAACTCCAAACTGTTAAACTTATGTGAACTTCGTCGCAGAGAGGCCTCTCTGGCTTCGGGCTCAGATAACAGCACACGGCACGAGGTCCGTGTGGTTTGGAACAAAGGCAGTCCGGTTCGGCTTTGTCCAAGAACTTCCACTCAGTCGATGCACCTGGAAGTTGGGGTTTCGCGAATGTAGAGTCTTTTCCAAACAGATTTTCCACTGGTTTGAAGGCTCCAAGGTTGTGCACAAAATCTTCTTTGTAAGCAGGGTTCCACCGTAGTTACTTGAAGACAAAGTCTTTGAGGAAAGCAGGGCCCTGTTCGTTCCAAGGGTCAAGTTTCTTAAGACTCAAATAGCTATTTAAGTGACTGACACTTTCGTATTCAGTCGACTTAGTCAATTGTCCAGCTGTAAAACTCCACTGATCAGGTGGGTCTGTGAAGTTATTTATTTAATAAAGTCCTTTAAAATAATTCTTCGCTCAATCTCCTTCTCCCAGTTTAACTCTTCTGTTGCCGGCAAAGACTTGGTTGGTTTCTGATTCCGGTTCTGGCAACAGAGCTACAGGTTGAGCTGTGGCAGCGAGATTCTGGTTCAGGTGAGAGAGAGAGAGAGAGAAAGACTGTCCGCTGTTCCTTATAGTCTGTCAGATCAGTAGGTGATTGGTCCCTGAGTTCTTGAGATTGGATTTCGGTTTCAGCCCCCAGTGTCCTATTGGAGGGAGGCTTTATTTATGACTGATGTCAATCCATGCCATCTTTTGGAAATGCCGGTTGGCCTGGGTTCGTAGCTCTATGTCGGGATTTCGGCTCTCATCCACTTCAAAGAGTTTTTATCACCTACAGGCCCCTTTCTCCAGACATCTCATAGCAGAATTCCAAACTATTTGGCCTCTTCTCGGTGCCATCCTCCCCAAAACTGTCACTTTGATGCAAACCAGTTCCAAGCTGATGAGCTAAGGAAATCTGATAACTTTGGGGGGGGAGAGGTCTTCTTTAGATTAGTGCTTCAGCTCAGAGCCCAAATGCTCTTATCAAAATACACCCAAAATAACGCTACATATGTATGTATGTATGTATATATGTGTAGAAGGAAAATTAGAAATTATTTTCTTACACCTGTTTTTCTCTCTTGTATACTTAAGAAAGATACGGTCAAGCTAGAAGGTCAGCCCAGAAGATAGTTTGATTTCTGTTTGTTATTTACGATGAGAACCTTGGAGACATTGTCAAACGGTATGACCTACGTGCCTGTTCCCTAAAACCATGTGTTGACCTATGAACTCTGTTCTATAATGATATATGTTCTGCTTAGTTAGCCTTTAAGATAACATTGTAATGACTTTCTAGCATGTATGGATGTATGTATGTATGTATATATATATATATATATATATATATATATATATATGTATGTATGTATGTCCAATTGCTTTGACAATACAAATGAATTGAATTGAGAGGAAGAGAGAGAGAGAGAGAGAGAGAGAGAGAGAGAGAGAGAGACAGACAGACAGACAGACAGACAGACAGCTCAGCGATGACATCACGAGCCTCTCTCAGCTGACTGCTATGACATCACAGAGCACGTACATTCCGTTGCTTGTCGTCTGTCAACCACTCAGTCACTGCTAGCCAGACTGTCCCTAAGACAAAGTGTACAATACTTCAATTATATCTCCTCCAGACAGATAAAGAATATTAAGAGCTACGATGAAGTTACCCAGGAGACGTAAAAAGCTTGCATCACCTGGTATTTCCTGGAGGTCACCCATCCAAGTACTGACCAGGCCCTGGCCCGTTTAGCTTCCGAGATCTGACGAGACGGGGTGCGTCCAGGACGGTGTAGCCGCAAGCCGAGAGGCCTGGCTGCATGATGTCTCTTAAAGGCTGGCGGGTATTGACGGAACTTCTAGCAAAGAAAAAAAAATAAGAAAAACGGAGGCAAAAATATCAGTGCAGCAAATGGTGTTGAAAGTTGCCGGGTACGTGTACAATACTTCAATTATATCTCCTCCAGACAGAAAGAGAGTATTAAGAGCTACGATAAAGTTACCCAGGAGAAGTAAAAAGCTTGCAGCACCTGGTATTTCCAGGAGGTCACCCATCCAAGTACTGACCAGGCCCTGCCCCGTTTAGCTTCCGAGATCTGACAAGATCGGGCGCATTCAGGACGGTGTGGCCACAAGCCGAGACGCCTGGCTGCATGATGTCTCTTAAAGGTTGGCGGGTATTGACGGAACTTCCAGCAAAAAAAAAAAAGAAAAAAGAAAAATGGTGGGAAACATATCAGTGCAGCAAAGTGTGTTGAAAGTAGCCGGGTACGTGTACAATTCTTTAATTATATCTCCTCCAGACTGAAAGAGAGTATTAAGAGCTACGATGAAGTTACCCAGGGGACGTAAAAAGCTTGCAGCACCTGGTATTTCCATGAGGTCACCCATTCAAGTACTGTCTAGGCCCTGCCCCATTTAGCTTCCGAGATCTGATGAGATCGGGCGCGTTCAGGACGGTGTGGCCGCAAGCCAAGAGGCCTGGCTGCATGATGTCTCTTAAAGGCTGGCGGGTATTGACGGAACTTCCAGCAAAAAAAAAAATAGAAAAATGGAGGGAAAAATATCAGTGCAGGAAAGGGTGTTGAAAGTAGCCGGGTACATGTACAATTCTTCAATTATATCTCCTCCAGACTGAAAGAGAGTATTAAGAGCTACAATGAAGTTACCCAGGAGACGTAAAAAGCTTGCAGCACCTGGTATTTCCAGGAGGTCACCCATCCAAGTACTGAACAGGCCCTGCCCCGTTTAGCTTCCGGGATCTGATGAGATCGGTCGCGCTCAGGACGGTGTGGTCGCAAGCAAGAGGCCTGGCTGCATGATGTCTCTTAAAGGCTGGAGGGTATTGACGGAACTTCCAGCAAAATAAAAAAGAAAAAAGAAAAATGGAGGGAAAAATATCACTGCAGCAAAGAGTGGTGAAAGTAGCCGGGTACGTGTACAATACTTCAATTATATCTCCTCCAGACAGAAAGAGAGTATTTAGAGCTACGATGAAGTTACCCAAGTGACGATAAAAGCTTGCAGCACCTGGTATTTCCAGGAGGTCACCCGTCCAAGTACTGACCAGGCCCTGCCCCGTTCAGCATCCGAGATCTGACAAGATCGGGCGCGTTCAGGACGGTGTGGCCGCAAGCCGAGAGGCCTGGCTGCATGATGTCTCTTAAAGGCTGGCGGGTATTGACGGAACTTCCAGCAAATAAAAAAAAAAAAAGAAAAAAAGAAAAACGGAGGGAAAAAAATCAGTGCCGCAAAGGGTGTTGAAAGTAGCCAGGTACGTGTACAATTCTTCAATTAAATCTCCTCCAGACAGAAAGAGAGTATTAAAAGCTACGACGAAGTTCCCCAGGTGACGAAAAAAGCTTGCAGCGCCTGGAATTTCCAGAAGGTCTCACATTCAAGTAATGACCAGGCCCTGCCCAGTTTAGCTTCCGAGAGCTGACGAGATGGGGCGCGTTCAGGACGGTGTGGCCGCAAGCCAAGACGCCTGGCTGCATGATGTCTCTTTAGGCTGGTGGGTATTGACGGAACTTCCTGCAAAAAAAAAAAAAAAAAAAGAAAAATGGAGGGAAAAATATCAGTGCAGCAAAGGCTGTTGAAAGTAGCCGGGTACGTGTACAATTCTTCAATAATATCTCCTCCAGACTGAAAGAGAGTATTAAGAGCTACGATGAAGTTACCCAGGAGACGTAAAAAGCTTGCATCACCTGGTATTTCCTGGAGGTCACCCATCCAAGTACTGACCAGGCCCTGGCCCGTTTAGCTTCCGAGATCTGACGAGACGGGGTGCGTCCAGGACGGTGTAGCCGCAAGCCGAGAGGCCTGGCTGCATGATGTCTCTTAAAGGCTGGCGGGTATTGACGGAACTTCTAGCAAAGAAAAAAAAATAAGAAAAACGGAGGCAAAAATATCAGTGCAGCAAATGGTGTTGAAAGTTGCCGGGTACGTGTACAATACTTCAATTATATCTCCTCCAGACAGAAAGAGAGTATTAAGAGCTACGATAAAGTTACCCAGGAGAAGTAAAAAGCTTGCAGCACCTGGTATTTCCAGGAGGTCACCCATCCAAGTACTGACCAGGCCCTGCCCCGTTTAGCTTCCGAGATCTGACAAGATCGGGCGCATTCAGGACGGTGTGGCCACAAGCCGAGACGCCTGGCTGCATGATGTCTCTTAAAGGTTGGCGGGTATTGACGGAACTTCCAGCAAAAAAAAAAAAGAAAAAAGAAAAATGGTGGGAAACATATCAGTGCAGCAAAGTGTGTTGAAAGTAGCCGGGTACGTGTACAATTCTTTAATTATATCTCCTCCAGACTGAAAGAGAGTATTAAGAGCTACGATGAAGTTACCCAGGGGACGTAAAAAGCTTGCAGCACCTGGTATTTCCATGAGGTCACCCATTCAAGTACTGTCTAGGCCCTGCCCCATTTAGCTTCCGAGATCTGATGAGATCGGGCGCGTTCAGGACGGTGTGGCCGCAAGCCAAGAGGCCTGGCTGCATGATGTCTCTTAAAGGCTGGCGGGTATTGACGGAACTTCCAGCAAAAAAAAAAATAGAAAAATGGAGGGAAAAATATCAGTGCAGGAAAGGGTGTTGAAAGTAGCCGGGTACATGTACAATTCTTCAATTATATCTCCTCCAGACTGAAAGAGAGTATTAAGAGCTACAATGAAGTTACCCAGGAGACGTAAAAAGCTTGCAGCACCTGGTATTTCCAGGAGGTCACCCATCCAAGTACTGAACAGGCCCTGCCCCGTTTAGCTTCCGGGATCTGATGAGATCGGTCGCGCTCAGGACGGTGTGGTCGCAAGCAAGAGGCCTGGCTGCATGATGTCTCTTAAAGGCTGGAGGGTATTGACGGAACTTCCAGCAAAATAAAAAAGAAAAAAGAAAAATGGAGGGAAAAATATCACTGCAGCAAAGAGTGGTGAAAGTAGCCGGGTACGTGTACAATACTTCAATTATATCTCCTCCAGACAGAAAGAGAGTATTTAGAGCTACGATGAAGTTACCCAAGTGACGATAAAAGCTTGCAGCACCTGGTATTTCCAGGAGGTCACCCGTCCAAGTACTGACCAGGCCCTGCCCCGTTCAGCATCCGAGATCTGACAAGATCGGGCGCGTTCAGGACGGTGTGGCCGCAAGCCGAGAGGCCTGGCTGCATGATGTCTCTTAAAGGCTGGCGGGTATTGACGGAACTTCCAGCAAATAAAAAAAAAAAAAGAAAAAAAGAAAAACGGAGGGAAAAAAATCAGTGCCGCAAAGGGTGTTGAAAGTAGCCAGGTACGTGTACAATTCTTCAATTAAATCTCCTCCAGACAGAAAGAGAGTATTAAAAGCTACGACGAAGTTCCCCAGGTGACGAAAAAAGCTTGCAGCGCCTGGAATTTCCAGAAGGTCTCACATTCAAGTAATGACCAGGCCCTGCCCCGTTTAGCTTCCGAGATCTGATGAGATCGGGCGCGTTCAGGACGGTGTGGCCGCAAGCCAAGAAGCCTGGCTGCATGATGTCTCTTTAGGCTGGTGGGTATTGACGGAACTTCCTGCAAAAAAAAAAAAAAAAAAAGAAAAATGGAGGGAAAAATATCAGTGCAGCAAAGGCTGTTGAAAGTAGCCGGGTACGTGTACAATTCTTCAATAATATCTCCTCCAGACTGAAAGAGAGTATTAAGAGCTACGATGAAGTTACCCAGGAGACGTAAAAAGCTTGCAGCACCTGGTATTTCCAGGAGGTCACCCAACCAAGTTCTGACCAGACCCTGCCCCGTTTAGCTTCCGAGATATGATGAGATCAGGCGTGTTCAGGACAGTGTGGCCGCAAGCCAAGAGACCTGGCTGCATGATGTCTCTTAAAGGCTGGCTAGTATTGACGGAACTTCCAGCAAAAAAAAAAAAAAAAAAAATAGAAAAAGGGAGGGAAAAATATCAGTGCAGCAAAGGGTGTTGAAAGTAGCCGGGTACATGTACAATTCTTCAATTATATCTCCTCCAGACAGATAGAGAGTATTAAGAGCTACGATAAAGTTACCCAGGAGACGTAAAAACTTGCAGCACTAGGTATTTCCAGGCGGTCTCACATTCATGTACTAACCAGGTCCTGCCCCGTTTAGCTTCCGAGATCTGACGAGATCGGGCGCGTTCAGGATGGTGTGGCCGCAAGCCGAGATGCCTGGCTGCATGATGTCTCTTAAAGGCTGGCGGGTATTGACGGAACTGCCAGCAAAAAAAAAAAAGAAAAATAGAGGGAAATATACCAGTGCAGCAAAGGGTGTTGAAAGTAGCCGGGTACGTGTACAATTCTTCAATTATATCTCCTGGAGACAGAAAGAGAGTATTAAGAGCTACGATGCTGTTACCCAGGAGACGTAAAAAGCTTGCAGCACCTGGTATTTCCAGGAGGTCACACATCCATGTACTGACCAGGCCCTGCCCCGTTTAGCTTCCGAAATCTGATATGATCGGGCGCGTTCAGGACAGTGTGACTACAAGCCAAGAGACCTGGCTGCATGATGTCTCTTAAAGGTTGGCGGGTATTGACGGAATTTCCAGCAAAAAAAAAAAATAGAAAAATGGAGGGAAAAATATCAGTGCAGGAAAGGGTGTTGAAAGTAGCCGGGTACGTGTACAATTCTTCAATTGTATCTCCTGCAGACAGAAAGAGAGTATTAAGAGCTACGATGAAGTTACCAAGGAGACGTAAACAGCTTGCAGCACCTGGTATTTCTAGCAGGACTCCCATCCAAGTACTGACCAGGCCCTGCCTTGTTTAGCTTCCGAGAGCTGACGAGATCGGGCGCATTCAGGACGGTGTGGCCACAAGCCGAAAGGCCTGGCTGCATGATGTCTCTTAAAGGTTGGCGGGTATTGACGGAACTTCTAGCAAAAAAAAAAAAAAAAAAAAAAAATGGATGGAAAAATATCAGTGCAGCAAAGGGTGTTGACAGTAGCTGGGTACGTGTACAATACTTCAATTATATCTCCTCCAGACAGATAGAGAGTATTAAGAGCTACGATAAAGTTACCCAGGAGACGTAAAAGCTTGCAGCACCAGGTATTTCCAGGAGGTCTCACATTCATGTACTGACCAGGTCCTGCCCCGTTTAGCTTCCGAGATCTGACGAGATCGGGCGCGTTCAGGATGGTTTGGCCGCAAGCCGAGATGCCTGGCTGCATGATGTCTCTTAAAGGCTGTCGGGTATTGACGGAACTGCCAGCAAAAAAAAAAAAGAAAAATAGAGGGAAAAATACAAGTGCAGCAAAGGGTGTTGAAAGTAGCCGGGTACGTGTACAATTCTTCAATTTTATCTTCTCCAGACAGAAAGAGAGTATTTAGAGCTACGATGAAGTTCCCCAGGAGACGTAAAAAGCTGGCAGCACCTGGTATTTCCAGGAGGTCTCACATTTAAGTACTGACCAGGTCCTGCCCCGTTTAGCTTCCGAGATCTGACAAGATCGGGCGCGTTCAGGACGGTGTGGCCGCAAGCCGAGATGTCTGGCTGCATGATGTCTCTTAAAGGTTGGCGGGTATTGACGGAACTTCCAGCAAAAAAAAAAAAAAAAAAAAAAAAGAAAAATGGATGGAAAAATATCAGTGCAGCAAAGGGTGTTGACAGTAGCTGGGTACGTGTACAATTCTTCATTTAAATCTCCTCCAGACAGAAAGAGAGAATTAAGAGCTACGATAAAGTTACCCAGGACACGTAAAAGCTTGCATCACCAGGTATTTCCAGGAGGTCTCCCATCCAAGTACTGACCAGGTCCTGCCCCGTTTAGCTTCCGAGATCGTACGCGATCGGGCGCGTTCAGGACGGTGTGGCCGAAAGCCGAGAGGCCTGGCTGCATGATGTCTCTTAAAGGCTGGCGGGTATTGACGGAACTTCCAGCAAAAAAAAAAAAAAAAAAAAAAAAAAAGAAAAATGGATGGAAAAATATCAGTGCAGCAAAGGGTGTTGAAAGTAGCCGGGTACGTGTACAATTCTTCAATTTTATCTTCTCCAGACAGAAAGAGAGTATTTAGAGCTACGATGAAGTTCCCCAGGAGACGTAAAAAGCTGGCAGCACCTGGTATTTCCAGGAGGTCTCACATTTAAGTACTGACCAGGTCCTGCCCCGTTTAGCTTCCGAGATCTGACAAGATCGGGCGCGTTCAGGACGGTGTGGCCGCAAGCCGAGATGTCTGGCTGCATGATGTCTCTTAAAGGTTGGCGGGTATTGACGGAACTTCCAGCAAAAAAAAAAAAAAAAAAAAAAAAGAAAAATGGATGGAAAAATATCAGTGCAGCAAAGGGTGTTGACAGTAGCTGGGTACGTGTACAATTCTTCATTTAAATCTCCTCCAGACAGAAAGAGAGAATTAAGAGCTACGATAAAGTTACCCAGGACACGTAAAAGCTTGCATCACCAGGTATTTCCAGGAGGTCTCCCATCCAAGTACTGACCAGGTCCTGCCCCGTTTAGCTTCCGAGATCGTACGCGATCGGGCGCGTTCAGGACGGTGTGGCCGAAAGCCGAGAGGCCTGGCTGCATGATGTCTCTTAAAGGCTGGCGGGTATTGACGGAACTTCCAGCAAAAAAAAAAAAAAAAAAAAAAAAAAAGAAAAATGGATGGAAAAATATCAGTGCAGCAAAGGGTGTTGACAGTAGCTGGGTACGTGTACAATTCTTCAATTATATCTCCTCCAGACAGAAAGAGAGAATTAAGAGCTACGATAAAGTTACCCAGGAGACGTAAAAGCTTGCAGCACCAGGTATTTCCAGGAGGTCTCACATTCATGTACTGACCAGGTCCTGCCCCGTTTAGCTTCCGAGATCTGACGAGATCGGGCGCGTTCAGGATGGTGTGGCCGCAAGCCGAGATGCCTGGCTGCATGATGTCTCTTTAAGGCTGGCGGGTATTGACGGAACTTCCAGCAAAAAAAAAAAAGAAAAAAAGAAAAAAGAAAAATGGATGGAAAAATATCAGTGCAGCAAAGGGTGTTGACAGTAGCTGGATACGTGTACAATTCTTCAATTATATCTCCTGGAGACAGAAAGAGAGTATTAAGAGCTATGATGAAGTTACCCAGGAGACGTAAAAAGCTTGCAGCACCTGGTATTTCCAGGAGGTCTCACTTTCATGTACTGACCAGGCCCTGCCCCGTTTAGCTTCCGAGATCTGACGAGATCGGGCGCGTTCAGGATGATGTGGCCGCAAGCCGAGATGCCTGGCTGCATGATGTCTCTTAAAGGCTGGCGGGTATTGACGGAACTTCTAGCAGAAAAAAAAAAAAAAAAAAATGGAAAATGGAGGGAAAAATATCAGTGCAGCAAAGGCTGTTGAAAGTAGCCGGGTACGTGTACAATACTTCAATTATATCTCCTCCAGACAGATAGAGAGTATTAAGAGCTACGATGAAGTTTCCCAGGAGACGTAAAAAGCTTGCAGCACCAGGTATTTCCAGGAGGTCTCCCATCCAAGTACTGACGAGGCCCTGCCCCGTTTAGCTTCCGAGATCTGACGAGATCGGGCGTGTTCAGGACGGTGTGGCCACAAGCCAAGAGGCAGGGCTGCATGATGTCTCTTAAAGGCTGGCGGGTATTGACAGAACTTCCAGCAAAAAATAAAAAATAAATAAATAGAAAAATGGAGGGAAAAATATCAGTGGAGGACATGGTGTTGAAAGTAGCCGGGTACATGTACAATTCTTCAATTATATCTCCTCCAGACTGAATGAGAGTATTAAGAGCTACGCTGAAGTTACCCAGGAGACGTAAAAAGCTTGCAGCACCAGGTATTTCCAGGAGGTCTCCCATCCAAGTACTGACGAGGCCCTGCCCCGTTTAGCTTCCGAGATCTGACGAGATCGGGCGCGTTCAGGACGGTGTGGCCGCAAGCCGAGATGTCTGGCTGCATGATGTCTCTTAAAGGCTGGCGGGTATTGACGGAATTTCCAGCAAAAAAAAAAAAAAAAAAAAAATAGAAAAAT
The DNA here is from genome assembly GCF_036373705.1 of Amia ocellicauda. Classification (NCBI taxonomy): domain Eukaryota; kingdom Metazoa; phylum Chordata; class Actinopteri; order Amiiformes; family Amiidae; genus Amia; species Amia ocellicauda. The sequence goes on along the minus strand of NW_027102992.1, from coordinate 287,916 downwards.
GGAGGGAAAAATATCAGTGCAGGAAAGGGTGTTGAAAGTAGCCGGGTACGTGTACAATTCTTCAATTATATCTCCTGGAGACAGAAAGAGAGAATTAAGAGCTACGATAAAGTTACCCAGGAGACGTAAAAAGCTTGCAGCACCAGGTATTTCCAGGAGGTCTCCCATCCAAGTACTGACGAGGCCCTGCCCCGTTTAGCTTCCGAGATCTGACGAGATCGGGCGCGTTCAGGATGGTGTGGCCGCAAGCCGAGATGCCTGGCTGCATGATGTCTCTTTAAGGCTGGCGGGTATTGACGGAACTGCCAGCAAAAAAAAAAAAGAAAAATAGAGGGAAATATACCAGTGCAGCAAAGGGTGTTGAAAGTAGCCGGGTACGTGTACAATTCTTCAATTATATCTCCTGGAGACAGAAAGAGAGTATTAAGAGCTACGATGAAGTTACCCAGGAGACGTAAAAAGCTTGCAGCACCTGGTATTTCTAGGAGGTCTCCCATCCAAGTACTGACCAGGCCCTGCCCCGTTTAGCTTCCGAGATCTGACGATATCATGCGCATTCAGGACGGTGTGGCCGAAAGCCGAGAGGCCCGGCTGCATGATGTCTCTTTAAGGCTGGCGGGTATTGACGGAACTTCCAGCAAAAAAAAAAAGAAAAAAGAAAAATGGAGGGAAAAATATCAGTGCAGCAAAGGGTTTTGAAAGTAGCCGGGTACGTGTACAATTCTTCAATAATATCTCCTACAGACTGAAAGAGAGTATTAAGAGCTATGATGAAGTTACCCAGGAGACGTAAAAGGCTTGCAGCACCTGGTATTTCCAGGAGGTCACCCATCCAAGTACTGACCAGGCCCTGCCCCGTTAGCTTCCGAGATCTGATGAGATCGGGCGCGTTCAGGACGGTGTGGCCGCAAGCCAAGAGGCCTGGCTGCATGATGTCTCTTAAAGGCTGGCGGGTATTGACGGAACTTCCAGCAAAAAAAAAAAAAAAAAAAAAAAAAAAGAAAAATGGATGGAAAAATATCAGTGCAGCAAAGGGTTTTGACAGTAGCTGGGTACGTGTACAATTCTTCAATTATATCTCCTCCAGACAGAAAGAGAGAATTAAGAGCTACGATAAAGTTACACAGGAGACGTAAAAGCTTGCAGCACCAGGTATTTCCAGGAGGTGTCACATTCATGTACTGACCAGGTCCTGCCCCGTTTAGCTTCCGAGATCTGATGAGATTGGGCGCGTTCAGGACGGTGTGGCCGCAAGCCAAGAGGCCTGGCTGCATGATGTCTCTTAAAAGGCTGGCGGGTATTGACGGAACTTCCAGCAAAAAAAAAAAAAAAAAAAATGGAAAATGGAGGGAAAAATATCAGTGCAGCAAAGGCTGTTGAAAGTAGCCGGGTACGTGTACAATACTTCAATTATATCTCCTCCAGACAGATAGAGAGTATTAAGAGCTACGATGAAGTTTCCCAGGAGACGTAAAAAGCTTGCAGCACCAGGTATTTCCAGGAGGTGTCACATTCATGTACTGACCAGGTCCTGCCCCGTTTAGCTTCCGAAATCTGACGAGATCGGGCGTGTTCAGGACGGTGTGGCCGCAAGCCAAGAGGCCGGGCTGCATGATGTCTCTTAAAGGTTTGGCGGGTATTGACGGAACTTCCAGCAAAAAATAAAAAATAAATAAATAGAAAAATGGAGGGAAAAATATCAGTGCAGGACAGGGTGTTGAAAGTAGCCGGGTACATGTACAATTCTTCAATTATATCTCCTCCAGACTGAATGAGAGTATTAAGAGCTACGCTGAAGTTACCCAGGAGATGTAAAAAGCTTTCAGCACCTGGTATTTCCAGGAGGTCACCCATCTAATTACTGACCAGGCCCTGCCCAGTTTTTCTTCCGAGATCTGACGAGATCTTGCGTCTTCAGGACGGTGTGGTCTCAAGCCAAGAGGCCTGGCTGCATGATGTCTCTTAAAGGCTGGAGGGTATTGATGGAACTTCCAGCAAAAAACAAAAGAAAAAAGAAAAATGGAGGGAAAAATATCAGTGCAGCAAAGCGTGTTGAAGGTAGCCGGGTACGTGTACAATTCTTCAATTATATCTCCTCCAGACAGATAGAGAGTATTATGAGCTACGATAAAGTTACCCAGGAGACGTAAAAGCTTGCAGCACCAGGTATTTCCAGGAGGTCTCACATTCAAGTACTGACCAGGTCCTGCCCCGTTTAGCTTCCGAGATCTGACGAGATCGGGCGCGTTCAGGACGGTGTGGCCGCAAGCCGAGATGTCTGGCTGCATGATGTCTCTTAAAGGCTATCGGGTATTGACGGAATTTCCTGCAAAAAAAAAAAAAAAAAAAATAGAAAAATGGAGGGAAAAATATCAGTGCAGGAAAGGGTGTTGAAAGTAGCCGGGTACGTGTACAATTCTTCAATTATATCTCCTGGAGACAGAAAGAGAGTATTAAGAGCTACGATGAAGTTACCCAGGAGACGTAAAAGGCTTGCAGCACCTGGTATTTCTAGGAGGTCTCCCATCCAAGTACTGACCAGGCCCTGCCCCGTTTAGCTTCCGAGATCTGACGAGATCGGGCGCATTCAGGACGGTGTGGCCGCAAGCCAAGAGGCCTGGCTGCATGATGTCTCTTAAAGGTTGGCGGGTATTGACGGAACTTCCAGCAAAAAAAAAAAAAAAAAAGAAAAATGGATGGAAAAATATCAGTGCAGCAAAGGGTGTTGACAGTAGCTGGGTACGTGTACAATACTTCAATTATATCTCCTCCAGACAGATAGAGAGTATTAAGAGCTACGATAAAGTTACCCAGGAGACGTAAAAGCTTGCAGCACCAGGTATTTCCAGGAGGTCTCACATTCATGTACTGACCAGGTCCTGCCCCGTTTAGCTTCCAAGATCTGACGAGATCGGGCGAGTTCAGGATGGTGTGGCCGCAAGCCAAGATGCCTGGCTGCATGATGTCTCTTAAAGGCTGGCGGGTATTGACGGAACTTCCAGCAAAAAAAAAAAAAAAAAAAAAAAGAAAAATGGATGGAAAAATATCAGTGCAGCAAAGGGTGTTGACAGTAGCTGGGTACGTGTACAATTCTTCAATTATATCTCCTCCAGACAGAAAGAGAGAATTAAGAGCTACGATAAAGTTACCCAGGAGACGTAAAAGCTTGCAGCACCAGGTATTTCCAGGAGGTCTCCCATCCAAGTACTGACCAGTTCCTGCCCCGTATAGCTTCCGAGATCTTACAAGATCGGGCACGTTCAGGACGGTGTGGCCGCAAGCCAAGAGGCCTGGCTGCATGATGTCTCTTAAAGGTTGGCGGGTATTGACGGAACTTCCAGCAAAAAAAAAAAAAAAGAAAAATGGATGGAAAAATATCAGTGCAGCAAAGGGTGTTGACAGTAGCTGGATACGTGTACAATACTTCAATTATATCTCCTCCAGACAGATAGAGAGTATTAAGAGCTACGATAAAGTTACCCAGGAGACGTAAAAGCTTGCAGCACTAGGTATTTCCAGGAGGTCTCACTTTCATGTACTGAACAGGTCCTGCCCCGTTTAGCTTCCGAGATCTGACGAGATCGGGCGCGTTCAGGATGGTGTGGCCGCAAGCCGAAATGCCTGGCTGCATGATGTCTCTTAAAGGCTGGCGGGTATTGACGGAACTGCCAGCAAAAAAAAAAAAAGAAAAATAGAGGGAAATATACCAGTGCAGCAAAGGGTGTTGAAAGTAGACGGGTACGTGTACAATTCTTCAATTATATCTCCTGGAGACAGAAAGAGAGTATTAAGAGCTACGATGAAGTTACCCAGGAGACGTAAAAAGCTTGCAGCACCTGGTATTTCTAGGAGGTCTCCCATCCAAGTACTGACCAGGCCCTGCCCCGTTTAGCTTCCGAGATCTGACGAGATCCGGCGCGTTCAGGATGGTGTGGCCGCAAGCCAAGATGCCTGGCTGCATGATGTCTCTTAAAGGCTGGAGGGTATTGACGGAACTTCCAGCAAAAAAAAAAAAAAAAGAAAAAAAAATGGAGGGAAAAATATCAGTGCAGCAAAGGGTGTTGAAAGTAGCCGGGTATGTGTACAATTCTTCAATTATATCTCCTCCAGACAGAAAGAGAGTATTTAGAGCTACGATAAAGTTACCCAGGAGACGAAATAACTTGCAGCACCTGATATCTCCAGGAGGTCACCCATCCAAGTACTGACGAACCCTTGCCCCGTTTAGCTTCCGAGATCTGATGAGATTGGGCGCGTTCAGGACGGTGTGGCCGCAAGCCAAGAGGCCTGGCTGCATGATGTCTCTTAAAGGCTGACGGGTATTGACGGAACTTCCAGCAAAAAAAAAATGGATAAAGAAAAATGGAGGGAAAAATATCAGTGCAGCAATGGGTGTTGAAAGTAGCCGGGTACGTGTACAATACTTCAATTATATCTCCTCCAGACAGAAAGAGAGTATTAAGAGCTACGATGAACTCACCTAAAGGATTATTAGGAACACCATACTAATACTGTGTTTGACCCCCTTTCGCCTTCAGAACTGCTTTAATTCTACGTGGCATTGATTCAACAAGGTGCTGAAAGCATTCTTTAGAAATGTTGGCCCATATTGATAGGATAGCATCTTGCAGTTGATGGAGATTTGTGTGATGCACATCCAGGGCACGAAGCTCCCGTTCCACCACATCCCAAAGATGCTCTATTGGGTTGAGATCTGGTGACTGTGGGGGCCAGTTTAGTACAGTGAACTCATTGTCATGTTCAAGAAACCAATTTGAAATGATTCGACCTTTGTGACATGGTGCATTATCCTGCTGGAAGTAGCCATCAGAGGATGGGTACATGGTGGTCAAAAAGGGATGGACATGGTCAGAAACAATGCTCAGGTAGGCCGTAGCATTTAAACGATGCCCAATTGGCACTAAGGGGCCTAAAGTGTGCCAAGAAGACATCCCCCACACCATTACACCACCACCACCAGCCTGCACAGTGGTAACAAGACATGATGGATCCATGTTCTCATTCTGTTTACGCCAAATTCTGACTCTACCATCTGAATGTCTCACCTCTTTTTCCTATTTGTAGTGGAGATGAGTGGTACCCGGTGGGGTCTTCTGCTGTTGTAGCCCATCCGCCTCAAGGTTGTACGTGTTGTAGCTTCACAAATGCTTTGCTGCATACCTCGTTTGTAACGAGTGGTTATTTCAGTCAAAGTTGCTCTTCTATCAGCTTGAATCAGTCGGCCCATTCTCCTCTGACCTCTAGCATCAACAAGGCATTTTCGCCCACAGGACTGCCGCATACTGGATGTTTTTCCCTTTTCACACCATTCTTTGTAAACCCTAGAAATGGTTGTGCGTGAAAATCCCAGTAACTGAGCAGATTGTGAAATACTCAGACCGGCCCGTCTGGCACCAACAACCATGCCACGCTCAAAATTGCTTAAATCACCTTTCATTCCCATTCAGACATTCAGTTTGGAGTTCAGGAGATTGTCTTGACCAGGACCACACCCCTAAATGCATTGAAGCAACTGCCATGTGATTGGTTGATTAGATAATTGCATTAATGAGAAATTGAACAGGTGTTCCTAATAATCCTTTAGGTGAGTGTATATGTATGTATGTGTATGTATGTCCAATTGCTTTGACAATACAAATGAAATGAATTGAGAGAGAGAGAGAGAGAGAGAGAGAGAGAGGAATATGAGCTCCTAAAAAACATTTGTTTTTATACATAAGCGGATTTAATTTGTGATTTACAAATGAATATATAGCACTATAAACATACACAGAAGACATGGAATAGAAATTCAGAAGAAAAAGTATTCAAAAAATAATAATTTTAAGAGAAACACAAAAAGAAGAAAGCAGAGAGACAGTTCAGGAAGAAAAGTCAGAAAAGAAAAGCTGAAGACAAGAATTGGAGGTAAGAGACAAATAATTAAACAAAAAAATATGTATTAATAAAATAAATAAGCATTCTCAGTAGTTGACTCAGCCAATGAAAATGCAGAGCTCCGATTTGAATAGAGTGACAGTAGGAGAGAGCCCAACTGCCACTGAGACTGATAGAAATCTATCGAACAGCAGTCTGACTGCAGAGCTGCCTTTTGAAATCCGATACCCTGAAGACATTCGCTCTGCACAGGCTAAGAAGGACTACAAACAAGCTGTGATGAGAGCATCTCCTGAGACCCTCATCCTAGACTACACCGGTAAAGGAGAAAACAGGGTCAAGAACAATCTACTGTTCTACAGCGCCTTTCACAAAACCCTGTGCCAGACATACCCCAATAACAACAAGAGGGGCATTAGCAGAGGCAGGCAGATCTCAGTGCTGGTAGAGAAAGACACAGACAGTGTGATGCTCACTTTTAATGTATACCACAACGGGACCATCATGGTGCAGGGCAGCGAGAGCAGCCTGGACCAATTAGCTCTCGGCTTCCACACCTCAAAGCAGCAGACTGAGGTAGAGAAACAAGAGCCAGAGCCGGCCACCCTGCAGTCTGCCCCCAGCCACACGGAGCCAGACAGTGCCCCATCTCCCACAGACTGCCCCCCTGTCTCCCCAAAACTCTCCAGCAACATTAAAACACTAAAGGAATGCCTATCAGTGCTGGAGCTGGAGTTTGCGGAGTTCAGGGAGCAGACCTTGAGCACCCTGGCCCAGACCTCCTTGTGTGATCAGCTCCGGGATGAGATGCACAGACTAAAGATGCAGCACAAGGCTGAGATCCATGAGCTGAGAGCAGCAGTGAGAGACCTGGAGGAGCAGAGACAAACCCTGAGGACGGAGCTGCGCAGAGCGAGGGAGGAGCTGACCAGGACACCCCAGCACAGCCAGCTAAGGAGCCTGCAGAGCCAGCTGGAGGAGCTAAGAGAGGAGCTACACATCACTGGAGCACAGAGACTGCACTGCACTGACCCCACAACACCTCCAACCCCTGACGCACCCACTGATCCACCCACACTCCCCACCACTCCTGACACACCCACTATCACCAGACCTGCCACTAATACACAACCCCCTGAAACGCCACTCCCCCAAAACACACCCGCTGCCCCCACCACTCCCGACGCAAACCCGGAGTGGCAGGTCAACGCAGAGGTGGTCATTCTGAGCGAATCCAATGGGAAGTTCCTGGTTGAGAGGCGCCTCTTCCCTGGGCGAAAAGTGAAAAAGCTTTGGTGCTCCACAGCACAGAGAGCCCTGGAGCTGCTCTCCAAGAGGAGGCTTTGCCAAGTCAAACACATCCTCATCCACACCGGCACTAACGACCTGAGTGCCCGCAGGGGCGATGTGGCCTCAGCCCTGAGACAGGTAGCAACGAAAGCCACAGAGGAATTCCCAACTGCCAAAATTTCCATCTCCACACTGCTGCCCCGCACAGACGTGCCCCTGCACATCATCCAGGCCATCAACGCAGAAGTGTCCCGAAGATGTGCCCTCCTCCCCAACGTCCACCTGGCACACCACTGAGACATCCAGCCACATCACCTGTATGACCACGTCCACCTCAACAAGACGGGTGTGAGGATCATCTCAAAGGTCCTCAAGGACACAACCCTGGGCCGAAACCCCACACACCCCCACCTCGAGACCAGGAGCAAACCCCCCAGCCCCCGGCCACATCCCCAGCCACCGGCTCCACCCCAGCCCCAGCCCCTGAGACCCCGCGGCCCCATTCCCCGCCCCCCCATCCCCAGAGGGCCCGTCCAGCACAGCAGAGCGGACAGCCGGGGACCAGCACAGCCACACAGCCACGCAGCAGCGGCTTCCAGAGCCTGGAGGCCCGATGCTGCCCAGCTGGCCCAGATAAGGCAACTCCTCAGTGTCATCTGTACCACACTGCTGAGTTAACTGAGCCTCAACACACATATATATGGTTGTGGAGATGGAGAGTAAGAAAAAATGTGATTTAATTATTCTGATATTTTGATGCAAAGATAAAATCTGTGAGTGATTATTATGTATATCCATATATAATTATGAATAGTAATATAATATCAGTTGTAGACCACAAATTAAACTTTCTTATGTAGAAGAGACAAGTATAATAAAATATATTAACATGTCCTTTAAAATAAGCAGTTGGAATATGCAGGGTTTACGCTCCTCAACTTTTGGAATGAAGAGCACAGGCCCTGAACTGATCAACACTGTAAATAGTTCAGATGTTTTCATTCTTGTAGAGACTTGGTGCTGTGCAGATATGTCTATACACTGGATGGATACAATGGATACAGGGAGCTGATTGTGCCCTCCTATAAAAAACCCAAAGTCAGGTGTGGCAGGGCCTCGTGGGGGATTATCGTGTGGTACAGGGAGGAGCTCCGAGCAGCCCTATGCCCAGTACAGAGAGGAGACACACACCTGTGGATGAAAATCAGAAAAGACACCCTACAAAATAACACAGATATATACCTATGTGCAATTTATATGCCACCCGCAGACTCCCCCTACTATAATGAGGAAGGCTTTCATGAGCTTCAAAACGAAATCTGCCACTTCCAGACCCTGGGCTCTGTACTGCTGTGTGGCGATCTCAATGCCAGGACTGGCAGAGAGATGGACTACATCAATACAGAGGGGAACACACACCTGTTCGGAGACTCCCCGCTGTGCCACACACACACCTCCACACTGACACAGCCACGACAGCGTGGTAAACAAGAGCAGGAAGCAGGTAGTGCGCCTATGTAAAAGCCTGGGTCTATATATCATCAATGGCAGGACCAGGGGGTACTCTCTGGGGAGATTCACATACTGCTCGGCTCTGGGCAGCAGTGTGGTGGACTACGCCATAACTGACCTGGACCCACAAGCCAACAATGCGTTTATAGTCAGACAACAATCTCCACTATCAGACCACAGCCAAATAACACTTTACCTAAAAAGATCAGCGCAGCCACAAGTCAGAGCCAAACTTCCCACAAAACTGGTCTCCCTGCCACCCAGTTAGAGATGGTCAGAGCCCAGCACAGAGAACTACACAAGAGCCCTGAATAGTGATGAGATTGAAAACATGTTAGACAGATATCAATCCTCACACTATCAAATAAACCAAAACGGAATAAACTCAGCCACCAAAACACTGAATGAAATATTTGCGAGACTGGCTTTAAAATCAAACATTAAAACAATTAAAAACCAAAATATGAAATCGTCTAAAAGAAAAAAAGAACAGTGGTGTGACCAGGAGTGTGAAACTTCTAGGAAACACCTGAGACATCTCTCCAACACTAAACACAGAGAGCCCGACAACCAGGAGGCTCGCCTCAGCTACTGCCAGGCCCTGCGGCACTACAAGCAACTCCTCAGTAAGAAAAAAGACCACTATATGGGCAGAATAAATACCCCAAAAACAAAAAATGAAATACCAATTCAAAATGGAGAAATCTGGAAAACACACTTTGAAAAACTTTACCAAAATGTTGAAAACAATCCAAAGCCAGAACAGGTTAAAATATTAAAAAACCTAAATAAATTGGAAGAAATCATTAAGAATAACCAAAATCCCTTAGATAACCCATTTACAATACAGGAACTAAAACATCAACTCAAAATCCTCAAACCCAGGAAAGCCAGCGGCCCCGACAGCATCAGCCCTGAGATGCTGAAGCACAGCAGCCCGCAGCTGCAGGAGGCTCTGCTCAAACTCTTTAACCTGGTGCTGAGAGCCGGGTGTTTCCCTGAGGTCGGGAATCAAGGATTGATCACCCCGATTTTTAAAAGTGGAGACAAATTAGACCCCAATAACTACTGGGGCAGCTGTGTGAGCAGTAACCTGGGGAAGGTGTTCTGCAGTATCATCAACGCCCAGATACTGGCCTTCCTTACCAAGCACAGTGTCCTGAATAAGAGTCAGATTGGCTTCCTACCAAAACACAGCACAACCGATCATATTTACACTCTACACACCCTCATAAATAAATATACCCAAAACAATAAAGGAAAAATATTTGCCTGTTTTGTAGACTTTAGAAAGGCATTTGACTCAATCTGGCACAAGGGATTATTTTATAAACTTCTACAGAGTGGTGTAGGGGGTAAAGTTTATGACATCATTAAATCAATGTATTCTGAAAACAAATGCGGAGTTCAAATTGGCAACTCAAGAACAGAGTTCTTCACTCAGGGGCGGGGAGTGAGACAGGGCTGCAGTCTGAGTCCAACACTGTTCAACATCTACATCATCGAGTTGGCCACAGTGTTGGAGCAGTCTGACGCCCGCAGCCTAACTCTCCATGACACAGAGATCAAGTTCCTGCTCTATGCAGATGACCTGGTGCTGCTGTCGCCCACAGAGCAGGGGCTTCAGCAGAACCTGGCGCTGCTAGAGCAGTACTGTCAGAAATGGGCCCTGGCAGTCAATCTGGACAAGACCAGAGTTATGGTTTTCCAGAAAAAAGCCCCATCTCAGGGAAACAGGTACCGCTTCACTCTGGGCAGCACTGGATTAGAGCACTGCACCAGATACAACTACCTTGGCCTGACCATCAGTGCGTCAGGGAGCTTCAGCCTGGCTATAAACGCATTAAAAGACAAGGCACGCCGGGCATTTTATGCCATAAAGACACAATTTGGGAAAACAACAATACCAATAACTATTTGGATTAAAATATTAAACTCCATCATCCAACCAATCCTGCTATATGGGAGCGAAGTGTGGGGTCCCCTCATGAACCTCAATAACAACAATTGGGACAAAAGCCCCATGGAAATATTCCACCTAGAATTTAATAAAAACATCTTACACGTACACAGAAACGCCCCCACGGCTCTGAGGCTCACAGAGCCCGAACACACAATGACCAAAACAACAACAATTGGGAAAATTGACATGTACCTGAAAAGCAAATACACAAAAGATTAGAGACACGAATTAGAATAACAAAACAAATTGGAATGCTACCGGGCCCTGAATAGAAACATTACATTGGCTGAATACTTAAAAATCCAAAATATAAAAGAGAGACAAAATCTAACTAAATACAGGCTCAGTGACCACAGCCTCGCCATTGAAAAAGGCCGCTACAGAAAATTCTGGGTTGCCAGAGAAGAGCGGCTGTGCAGCCAGTGTGACCTAGGGGAGGTCGAAACACAGGCGCATTTCCTGCTGTCCTGCCCTAAATACACAAAAATCAGGGAGACATACTTTAAAATATTAAAAATGCATATCCCTGAGTTCAGCATGATCCCCGATTGCTGCAAACTCCCCGTCCTGCTGGGAGAGGAGGAGCGCACTGCCTTCTTAGCAGCGCAATATGTATCCACCTGCCACAGCCTGCGAGACAGTGTGTAGACACCAGCCTGTGGCACTCCATTTGCAAAACAAAATAAAAACAGTGATTTTTCTGATGTCATGACACAAATTTTGATACAAACAACAAATATGGTTTATATCCTACTTAATTTTATTTCAATGTGTACTATATTTGTTCCATTGAATCTTGTATTGCAATGTTTTGTCTTGATTGATAGAACATTTGTATCTGCTTTGGCAATATTGTGATAGATCATGCCAATAAAGAACCTTTGAATTGAATTGAAATGAATTGACAGACAGACAGACACACGCACACACACACACACACACAGAGCCAGCCAGACAGACAGCCAGCCAGCTCAGCCATGACATCACGAGCCTCTCTCAGCTGACTGCTATGACATCACAGAGCACGTACATTCCGTTGCTTGCCGTCTGTCAACCACTCAGTCACTGCCAGCCAGACTGGCTGGCTGGCTGGATGGGGGGGCTGCTTGCTGCTGCTGCGTACCTTAGCAAGCTTATTTGCTTGACCGGCCTTCCTACTCCTCTGCCCACATGCCCACCTATGCCCGATCTGCTGTTCACCTGGATCACAGCTCCGCCCCAACAAGGCAGAGCCCCCCAAGAATGGTACAAACTCACCCACGTTCCCCTCCACAGAAAGCTTTAGCCCAAAATAAGGGACACATTCTGCCCAATATGTCAGCGCCAACCACAGCCTGAGGGACACAGTGACACACGAGCACCGGCTGTAAATATAATGTAAATACTCGTTTGTAATGCATGTCATTGTATTTCAAAAAAGGAATCTGGAAATGGTATACCTATTTTCTTTATTTGTATGTATTAAAGATCACATTTTATTACATTTTCTTTTTCTGTACTTCATTACATCTTATTGTGATTCATAATTCTATTATTTATTTTCCGTGTATATGTATGTATGTATGTATTGTGACAAACCAAGGGGCAGGGTCATACATGGCAGATATGTCAGGCCAGGTCTGCTGCAAGGTGTGTACTCTAGGGTAGAATACCGACCCTAGGCAACTACACTCCCCAGAAACCCTCAGGCAGCCATTCTAGCACCTAATGTGGTCACTTGGTGTTACTTCCTCAATTATTCACCAGGTATATAAGGCGGGCCTGAGAGAGAGAGAAGTGAGAGACAATAGGGTGAGTTATCTGGAAAACAGAGGTAGCTCATAAGGAGAAAGCCAAGACTTATTTATTCCAGACTTTGTTTAAAATAGAATGATTATGTAAGATTAGTTACAACTCCAGTGTGAGTTAGGTTTTGTTTTCAGATTTGTTTTGTTTGAAGTAAACATACAGGCACAGCCCTGTATTTGCAACCTCCTCCCTGGGTCATGACTGGTTTTTACTCCTAAGAAGATCACAGAGAAGACCCGCACATGTGTACAGCCAAGGCGTTTTGTCACATTTGGTGTAGAATGCGGGCAGCACCTCATGAAACCCAGACTGGCTGAGTGAATTTTTTTATCCAAAAAAAAAAAAACTACAGGCTGTAAAAGCCCAACAGGAAGCGACCAGGGTGCAGCAGGTGGCTCACCAGGATGCTATGCGGATGCATCAGGAAGCACTGCAGGTCCAGCATGATACAAATAAAATGTTTAGAGAAGAGCAGGAAAAGGTGACTAAAGAGCTGAAAGAGAGTGTTGAAGCACTTGCAACCAGGATTGGGCCACAGGGGGCTGCAACCCATTCCACTCCCCGCACCAATCACTTTCTGCAGAAAATGACAAAACAGGACGATGTTGAGGCCTTCCTTATGACCTTTGAGAGGACAGCAGAGAGAGGGATGGCCAAAAGATTCCTGGGCAGGGCTTGTGGCACCTTATCTGGCAGGGGATGCACAGAAAGCGTACTTTGATCTGGAGCTGAAGGACGCCCAGGACTATGATAAATTGAAAGCAGAGATAATGACCCGATTGGGCGTGACCACCGCAGTGAGGGCACATCGGTTTCAGCAGTGGGCCTACCAACCAGGACAACCAATCCGAACGCAGATGTTTGATCTGATCCATCTGGCCAGGAAATGGCTACAGCCAGAGGTCCATTCATCAGCCGAGGTGGTGGAGGCCATAGTCCTTGACAACTACCAACGCTGTTTGCCCAAGGACGTTCGACGCTGGGTTGGCCAGAATGAGGTGCTGTCCGCTGACACCTTGGTGGCCATTGTAGAGCGGTTCTATACAGCCGGAGCAGCAGAGCATGTACCGGAGGTTAAAAACTCGTTCCCCAGGCCATGACGAACCAGCGGACCGGGTAAGATGGTTCCAAAGTACTCTGGGAAACATGACGCGCTGGATTGGAAGAAAAGAGCAAGACTGGGGGGGGCAAAGGTGGGGCCTAAAGCCGAGACTAAGGGTTATAGGGGGTCACCATCACAACCAATTGTCTGCTACAATTGTGACAAAGTAGGACATATTGCGGCCCACTGCCCAGGTAGAGAGGAACCAATGCAATGTAATGTGTGTGATATGGGGAAAGAGAAACCGGTATTTTATGCCTGCCCTGTTGGGACGGATGTTTTCATAGGCGGAGTACCTAATCCAAAACACATGTGTACAGTGATAGTCGATGAGAAAGAAGTGGCTGCTCTACTCGACTCTGGCAGTATGGTTACACTGGTCACAGAAAAATTAGTAGCGACCAACAAGCTGGATAGACATCAGGAGCTCAGTATCACATGCACACATGGTGACACACGCCCCTATCCCACAGCCCTTGTAAACATACAGACAGAGGCCGGGAAACTAGATTACGAAGTCGGTGTGGTACCCAACATGCCATATGATGTGATACTGGGACGATATTTTCCTAATTTTGGAAAACTAGATAGAAAACATAGTAAATTGGAAATGCACACTGAAAACTGTAAGCCAGAAGTTGCCTCGATCCCACAACTAGAGCTAAAAGTAGACCTGGTTCCAGTTGAGTCGACAGTGAAGGTTTTGGTTGGGGAAAATTAAACTGAAAACATAGGGGTGGAATGTAGTGACGTAGATGACCCTATGGAGGGTGAGGAACCCAGCACTAGCAGGGTGGGTGAGAATCCATTCATAGAGACCCCTGAAGCTGACAATGTAGAAGTGTCAGTGTTAGAGGGACTCCCCACTGATTTTGGCAGCGCACAGGTGCGAGATCTCACTCTACACTATGCTAAAGAAAATGTGAAGGTAGTAAATGGGACCCCTATGACTACTGCAGACCCGCCAACAGCTTATCCTTATTTTATGGTAAAAAATGACCTATTGTACCGTGTAAATAAGATAGGGGTGGACATTGTGGAGCAATTGCTAGTTCCCACCCCATTCAGACGAACAGTTCTCAATCTGGCACATGGGCATATCCTGGGGGGACATCTGGGGATGGACAAAACCAAGGATAGACTCCTGAGGAGGTTTTACTGGCCAGGCGTACATGCAGACGTGACAGAACATTGTAGCTCATGTCCTGAATGTCAACTACATGCTCCTAAACCAGCCTTCAGAAGCCCACTGGTCCCTTTGCCCATCATAGAGACCCCCTTTGCTAGGATAGCTATGGATGTGGTGGGACCTCTCCCGAAATCAGCCAGAGGGCATCAGTATATACTGGTTATTTTGGATTATGCCACCAGGTACCCAGAAGCCATTCCACTGCGGACCATGGCTTCAAAAGGTATTGCAAAAGAGCTAATGTTGATGTGTAGTAGGGTGGGGATACCGAGGGAGATATTAACAGATCAGGGCACACCCTTTATGTCTAAGGTTATGACCGATCTGTGTAAATTGTTGCAGGTTAAGCAGTTGAGAACATCAGTCTACCACCCACAAACAGATGGGTTGGTTGAGAGATTTAATAGGACCCTGAAGTCCATGCTAAGAAAGGTAATCGATAAGGATGGGAAAAATTGGGAATTCATGCTGCCCTACTTGATGTCTGCCATTAGGGAAGTCCCACAGGCTTCCCTGGGCTTTTCGCCTTTTGAACTGTTATATGGGAGGCACCCCAGGGGGATATTAGACATAGCCCGTGAAACGTGGGAACACGAGTCCACTCCTTTCCGGAGTGTAGTCGAGCACATCAATGCTATGCAAGAGAGAATAGCCACAGTCACTCCCATTGTGAGAGAGCACCTAAGGCAGGCACAGGAACACCAACAATTCGCCTATAATCGTCAGGCTACACTGAGGGTGTTCCAGCCTGGTGATAGGGTGTTGGTGTTGGTTCCCACTGTAGAATGTAAATTTCTGGCTACGTGGATGGGACCTTATGAGATTATAGAGCGAATACGGGAAGTGAACTATAAGGTTCAGCAACCCGGCCGCCGACCCCCAGAACAAATATATCATGTCAACTTAATAAAAGCCTGGAAGGACAGGGAAGTGTTGATGTTGACTTACCCCCCTCAGCCACTAGGGACACCGAAGGTGAATATTGCAGCTGCCTTGTCACCTGACCAGTTGAAGGAGGTGAACGACTTGATAATACGTAATAGGGAAGTTTTCTCAGGCATACCGGGGCGTACCCATTTAGTCTCTCACAACATTGTGTCTCTCCCAGGAAAGAAGGTAAATATGAGGCCTTACAGGGTACCAGAAGCTCGCAGGAACACTATTAGAAATGAGGTTAAGGAAATGCTGGAGGCAGGGGTTATTGAAGAATCCCACAGTGAGTGGTCCAGCCCTATAGTCATGGTTTCCAAACCTGATGGCTCCTGGAGATTCTGTAATGATTTTAGAAAGGTTAATGAAATTTCAAAGTTTGATGCATACCCAATGCCCCGAGTAGATGAATTGTTAGAGAATATTGGGAATGCTCGCTATATTTCAACTATTGACTTAGCCAAGGGCTACTGGCAGATTCCCTTGACCCCGGGTGCCAAAGAAAAAACAGCCTTTGCAACCCCAGATGGTCTGTTTCACTACACAGTGATGCCCTTTGGCCTGCATGGTGCTCCTGCCACCTTTCAAAGGTTGATGGACCACATACTTAGACCACACAGGACGTATGCGGCAGCATATTTAGATGATGTGGTCATTCACAGTCCAGATTGGGAATCACATTTGTCTCAGCTCCAAGCGGTATTGGATTCAATACATGCAGCAGGCCTGATGGCTAATCCAACCAAATGCAATTTGGGGTTGGAAGAGGCCAAATACTTGGGCTATACAGTAGGGAGGGGTATGGTGAAACCCCAAATATCCAAGGTTGAAGCCATAAACTCTTGGCCTAGGCCTGTCAATAAAAAGCAGGTTAGGGCATTTTTAGGGTTAACTGGGTATTACCGGAGGTTTATTCCCAACTATGCTACCTTAGCGGCCCCTCTGACTGATATGACTAAGGCTACAGAACCCAATATGGTTAGATGGGGTGATACAGCAAACCGGGCTTTCCGGAGCCTACAGGAGGCGCTCTGCCGCAACCCCGTTTTAATGGTACCTGACTTTCAGAAAGAATTTATAGTCCAGACGGACGCCTCTGAGGTGGGGATCGGAGTGGTTTTGTCCCAAAGAATGGGTGATCACGAACACCCGGTGTTGTTCCTTAGCAGAAAGCTGGAATCCAATGAAATAAATTATTTGGTAGTTGAAGAAGAATGTTTGGCAGTGAAGTGGGCTTTGGACAGTCTTCGATACTATTTGTTGGGCAGGCACTTCACCCTGATCACTGACCATGCCCCCCTCACTTGGATGCATCGTTCGAAAGACAGGAATGCCCGTGTGATGAGGTGGTTTTTGAGTCTCCAACATTTTCATTTCACCCTGCAGCACAGGCCAGGGAAGGCCATGGGGAATGTTGATGGGCTGTCCCGGGTGCATGCTTTTTTGCGGCTGTCGCTCGACCTATGGGGTCGCAGCTGGGGGGGAGGATGTGGGACAAACCAAGGGGCAGGGTCATACATGGCAGACATGTCAGGCCAGGTCTGCTGCAAGGTCTGCACTCTAGGGAAGAAAACCGACCCTAGACAACTACACTCCCCAGAAACCCTCAGGCAGCCTAATGTGGTCACTTGGTGCTACTTCCTCAATTATTCACCAAGTATATAAGGCGGAAAGATAGAGTCAAGCTAGAAGGTCAGGCCAGAAGCTAGTTTGATTTCTGTTTGTTATTTACGATGAGAACCTTGGAAACAATGTCAAACGGTATGACCTACGTGCCTGTTCCCTAAAACCATGTGTAGACCTATGGACTCTGTTCTATAATGATATATGTTCTGCTTAGTTAGCCTTTAAGATAACATAGTAATGACTTTCTAGCATGTATGCATGTATGTATGTCCAATTGCTTTGACAATACAAATGAATTGAATTGAGAGGGAGAGAGAGAGAGAGAGAGAGAGAGAGAGAGAGACAGACAGACTGAAAAACAGACAAACAGACACACACACACACACACAGACATACACACACACACACAGAGCCAGCCAGCCAGCCAGCTCAGCGATGACATCACGAGCCTCTCTCAGCTGACTGCTATGACATCACAGAGCACGTACATTCCGTTGCTTGCCGTCTGACAACCACTCAGTCACTGCCAGCCAGACTGGCTGGCTGGCTGGATGTGGGGGATGCTTGCTGCTGCTGCGTACCTTAGCAAGCTTATTTGCTTGACCGGCCTTCCAACTCCTCTGCCCACATGCCCACCTATGCCCGATCTGCTGTTCACCTGGTCACAGCTCCGCCCCAACAAGGCAGATTCTCCCAAAAATGGTACAAACTGATCCACGTTCCCCTCCACGGAAAGCTTTAGCCCAAAATAAGGGACAAATTCTGTAACAACATAATGGATGCCCACCCAACCTGTGACAAAACTGAGAAAAAAGAAAAACGCCAGTCCTCCTGGGGGAGGGACACACAGCCACCCTGGCTGCCCAATATGTCAGCGCCTACCACAGCCTGAGGGACACAGTGACACACGAGCACCGGCTGTAAATATAATGTAAATACTTGTTTGTTATGCATGTCATTGTATTTCAAAAAAGGAATCTGGAAATAGTAAACCTATTTTCTTTATTTGTATGTATTAAAGATCACATTTTTTTACATTTTCATTTTCTGTACTTCATTACATCTTATTGTGATTCAAAATTCTATTATTTATTTTCCGTGTAGATGTATGTATGTATGTATGTATGTATGTATGTATGTATGTATGTATGTATATGTATGTATGTCCAATTGCTTTGACAATACAAATGAATTGAATTGAGAGGGAGAGAGAGAAAGAGAGAGAGAGAGAGAGAGAGAGAGAGAGGAATATGAGCTCCTAAAAAACATTTGTTTTTATACATAAGCGGATTTAATTTGTCATTTACAAATGAATATATAGCACTATAAACATACACAGAAGACATGGAATAGAAATTCAGAAGAAAAAGTATTCAAAAAATAATAATTTTAAGAGAAACACAAAAAGAAGAAAGCAGAGAGACAGTTCAGGAAGAAAAGTCAGAAAAGAAAAGCTGAAGACAAGAATTGGAGGTAAGACCTTTCACCTATAGAGACAAATAATTAAACAAAAAAATATGTATTAATAAAATAAATAAGCATTCTCAGTAGTTGACTCAGCCAATGAAAATGCAGAGCTCCGATTTGAATAGAGTGACAGTAGGAGAGAGCCCAACTGCCACTGAGACTGATACAAATCTATCGAACAGCAGTCTGACTGCAGAGCTGCCTTTTGAAATCCGATACCCTGAAGACATTCGCTCTGCACAGGCTATAAGGACTACAAACAAGCTGTGATGAGAGCATCTCCTGAGACCCTCATCCTAGACTACACCGGTAAAGGAGAAAACAGGGTCAAGAACAATCTACTGTTCTACACCGCCTTTCACAAAACCCTGTGCCAGACATACCCCAATAACAACAAGAGGGGCATTAGCAGAGGCAGGCAGATCTCAGTGCTGGTAGAGAAAGACACAGACAGTGTGATGCTCACTTTTAATGTATACCACAACGGGACCATCATGGTGCAGGACAGCGAGAGCAGCCTGGACCAATTATCTCTCGGCTTCCACACCTCAAAGCAGCAGACTGAGGTAGAGAAACACGAGCCAGAGCCGGCCACCCTGCAGTCTGCCCCCAGCCACACGGAGCCAGACAGTGCCCCATCTCCCACAGACTGCCCCCCTGTC
This sequence comes from Amia ocellicauda, assembly GCF_036373705.1. Lineage (NCBI taxonomy): Eukaryota > Metazoa > Chordata > Actinopteri > Amiiformes > Amiidae > Amia > Amia ocellicauda. The sequence goes on along the minus strand of NW_027102992.1, from coordinate 268,489 downwards.
TCCCAAAACTCTCCAGCAACATTAAAACACTAAAGGAATGCCTATCAGTGCTGGAGCTGAAGTTTGCGGAGTTCAGGGACTAAAGATGCACCACAAGGCTGAGATCCATAAGCTGAGAGCAGCAGTGAGAGACCAGGAGGAGCAGAGCCAAACCCTGAGGACGGAGCTGCACAGAGCGAGGGAGGAGCTGACCAGGACACCCCAGCACAGCCAGCTGATGAGCCTGCAGAGCCAGCTGGAGAAGCTAAGAGAGGAGCACAGAGACTGCACTGCACTGACCCCACAACACCTACAACCCCTGACGCACCCACTGACGCACCCACTGATCCACCCACACTCCCCACCACTCCTGACACCCCCACTATCACCAGACCTGCCACTAATACACAAACCCCTGAAACGCCACTCCCCTAAAACACACCCGCTGCCCCCACCACTCCCGACGCAAAACCCGGAGTGGCAGGTCAACACAGAGGTGGTCATTCTGAGCGACTCCAATGGGAAGTTCCTGGATGAGAGGCGCCTCTTCCCTGGGCGAAAAGTGAAAAAGCTTTGGTGCCCGACAGCACAGAGAGCCCTGGAGCTGCTCTCCAAGAGGAGGCTGTGCCAGGTCAAACACATCCTCATCCACACCGGCACTAACGACCTGAGTGCCCGCAGGGGCGATGTGGCCTCAGCCCTGAGACAGGTGGCAAAGAAAGCCACAGAGGAATTCCAAACTGCCAAAATCACCATCTCCACACTGCTGCCCCGCACAGACGTGCCCCTGCACATCATCCAGGCCATCAACGCAGAAGTATCCCGAAGATGTGCCCTCCTCCCCAACGTCCACCTGGCACACCACTGAGACATCCAGCCACATCACCGGTATGACCACGTCCACCTCAACAAGACGGGTGTGAGGAAGGTCCGTTTTTAGTGTTTCTCTGAACACATCCAAGCTTACCTAGGCGCTACATATTATTTTCAATTACCCGTAATTCTGATCTGTATTTTGGCTTGTTAATAGAAGTTATTGAAGTTGGACTCCTAATTCAAAATAACCAATATGTATCTCAACGTAATTTACTGACAGACATCACTCTTTATCACTTTCACTTTTGAAGGAACTGCTTTGTATTCTGTGTATTGTTTTATTGTAGTGCTGCTTCCTTTCTTGGCCAGGTTTTACTTGCAAAAGTGATTTTATTCTCAATGTAAGCTCAAAGTCAAATAGTTTAAATAAGAAAACAATGTATTGAAATGAGAACATCATGAACCTGTGTAATTGTGCTGAAGGACAAGCACTGAAAGCAGAGAGAATTTTGTGTTTGGCATTGAATAGCCTTAAAGAAAACTATGCCGTTTTTGGAAACTTTCATATTTAAGTTGAATGTAGGCAAAAACATTCCAGTCACTCTGAAGAGAGAATACAGTTTACTGTTCGAATAAGTAGCCCCTGAATTGAAGATAAAAATCAAAAGTGCTGTTCGTAATTAGTTTACACTTTTACATCAGATGTCTTGTTTTTGCGTTCCAAATTGAGGAGTTGTGGCATATAATGTAAATGAAGTTACTTCACTAGTAGTGCGATTTTTACGTTGTGTATGTGTGTTTGTATATATGAACTCATACATTTTTTAAAGATTGTATTTGGAAAACAAATTCAGGTATAGCACGTGTCCCCCTTTTGAATGGGTTCTATATATAACATTTTAAATCGAATGGTTCTGTGTAGAACGCTATGTTTGGGGGTTCTTCATGTAACCCCTTTGAAGGGGTTCTACATAGAACCATAAAGGGATCCACCAGAGCGATTACTCGAGGAACCCTTTATGGTTCTGTGCAGAACAATTTCTTCTAAGAGTGTGGAGTGTCGCCACACAATTTCTCTCAGAGGGCTTTTGACCAATGGCAATCCAATCCTGAATGACGTCACCACTATCCTGTTGTACTTTATGGGAGAGATGTATTAAGTAGTTTATAATGAGAAGAATAACAATAATCACCTGTTTTTTCATAGGTTTTGTATCCATGGTCTCCTTCATATTAGGAAAGGAAGTTGATCCATAGCCTACTCAGAGACAACTGAGAGTTGGTCTCTGAGCAGCAGCACAAAGGGGTCGAGTCTCTCAATGTCCGTGTGTTGGAGATATTCCACCATATTGGTCCCAGCCTTTAAAACAATGTTAAAGAAGATGTTAAAGATATTGTAGAAATATATTGCAGAAGAGCAGAACTACAATCACACTTTTTCAATGCTATTGCTGTTTTCTACCTCCCTGGTGAGGTACCAATGCGGGAAGTTTGAGAGAGTATTTCTAAAATGTGTATGATCCAATACACACAGTTATTTAAAAAGCTGACGTCTTGTACATGCTCACCAGAACCAAGCCTAATTAAATAACACATTTAATATTAAATAAGTACATGTGCAGTAGCCACTTGGACAATTACAGATCCCCAGGTCAAAACACAACAGAAAGACATGGAAGATCGTATTTTCAAATCACATCTGTGGCCCCCATAACTGTAATTTGGTATTAGTGGGTCAAAGGATTTATTTGGTTCAAGTGATAATAAGATCATATTTTGAAAACAAACACTACAGGATGTCATATTTAAAATGACTGTGAGTACCTTTCTTTAGTGACGGTTCTGAGGGGGGCAGGGATTAGTTGAGTGTGCTAATTGGAGCTGTGAAGTGTGCAGAGAAAATACAAATGTTTTCTTTTAATATGAAAACAAAGAACTTTTTTTAACACCGACCTGGGATTGTGTTTCTTTCCAAGTTTCCTTATTGTTTCTGAGAAGAGATTGTTCACTTGCAAAGTGAACTGGACCCGTGTGACTCGCAGGTAAGGAGAGCCCGTGTTGAACTAAGATGGCTACAGTGAGTTTTCCTGGACAAAGCTCGGGCAAAGGATAGCGCAGAGTGCACCTGCACCTGAGATTGTGTTGAGAAGCTTTGTGATAAGAGCAGGTAAAGAGGGAAAAGAAACACAAGTATTTTCTTTGTTTGAAGAACACATTTTGTTTTAACTGAAACGGGACTACAACTTTTGAAAGGGAAATAGTTGCTAGTGCACTGTATTTTTATTGAGTTTATTAGAAGAAAAAAGCTTATATTTTGGACAGAACGAACTCGTTTGGCATGCAACTAACAGCAAACGATGTGAAGCAAACAAAACAGTTAGCAAGTTAGCAAGTTACAGTCTGTCCTAGGTCCGGGGGTGCTTATGGTTGTTTATGGGTTCCCTTACCTTAGCCAGTGTCATGTACGGGTGTCCGTACCTTACTGGAGTGTTTGTTTTTATTATAATATATATACATAATATAATATATAATAATGTAATATTTCAGATAAATCGTCACAGTGAGTGACACCAGCATTATTGGTTTTTTGAGAAATAAAAAAACAGAATGTAGAGAAGAAAATGTTGGAAGGAAGTTGGGAGAAAGACTGGTCTCCGAAGGAGCACCGGGACTGGTGGAAGCAACAACAACCAGATAAGACAGAGAAAGGAATTGTGATATTGTGTCAGGTTGGTGAGAATCAAGAAAAGAAAATAACAGAAATGGAAGATCATCATAAACAGTAATGTGAATTGAGAGCAGAAGTTGTGAAAAATACGATAGAATTAATAGAACTACAAGGCAAATTAGAAGGGCAAGAAAAGTGGTCAGAAAAGGTGAAGGTGTAGGTGCGCGATGTGCTGCCGTGTTAGGAGCGCGTCGCGACACAGATCACTCCGAGGACGACAGGCCCGATTGGGATGATTTAGATCGCAATGCATGGGAATATGAAAAAGGAGGTTTTGCTAGCACTCCTCCCCCATATAATCCGGAATATAAATCAATCACTGATTTTGGTTATAATAATACATTGTATCCAGATCTGACCGCTCTGAAAACGGTCCCAGCTGCACCCATGCAAGTCAAAACTAGACAGAGTAAAGAGGAAGGTCAATCAATAGTCTATACGACTAAAACCCATGTCCCCTTCTCCCCAGGAGAAAAAGAAATGATATGGGCGTCCCTCCCAAAATTAAAACCAAACCAGGGTAACACAACTTTTTGGGATATTCTAGATGAAAAGATGGTTATTCACCTCCTTCACCCGCACGATGTACACATCATCGTGAAGGCTAAATGTCCGCCCAACATTTGGATACAGTTACTACGAGAATATCAGACCGGGGAGTGGGCTAATGTAGCCTCTACAGATGAGGAGGAAATAACAGAACTTTTTCACAATGGATCAAGAAAACTGAGATAGTGAAATAATGAAATAATCGAGTGGGATTATTTGACATTTTATTCTAAATAATCATAAGCTTAAATAATAAGTTATAAGGGCTGTTTGAGACACTGCAGGGTCAATAAAACATGCCACAGATCGGATATCTGAATTATCTTTAGATATCAATGTGTATGTGCTTTGTGTGTTTATGAATATGTATAGTTTGAAGGTGATATAAGGTAAATGTCTATGTTTTGGCAATCATTTTAGAATTATATTTAAAAATGTAACAACAGATTTATCATATTCATGAGGATCTTTGGCTCTATACAGAGTGCCTCAAGCATCAGAAATCAGAAAGAAAGACTATTATAAGAAAAGTAATCCAAAATATACATTGAATAAACAGATGGATAATAATAGTAATACATAAATAGTCATGGTGTCTCCACAAGAAGAACCAGAATTTGTTTGTTAAACATCATGTTATGGACAAGCTCTGTCAAAAGTCAAATTCAAGGAAACGAAAGGCTAGAAGAGAGCCTGGTGCAGCCCTGACAGCCTGTGAAAGCAGGAGAATGTAAACAGTCTGGTGACATGTTACAGTCTTTCAGAAAATGTTTGGTTATTGGTGCCTAGCATATAATACCTGAAATGAAAGTCAAAGTAGACCATGGTTTTAAGATGAGTGATGTAGGAAAAGGGTAAGATACCGCAGAAGTATAAGATTACAACTATAGAATAAGTAAGCTCAAGTAATATAAAATGCTTTACAGGAGAAAAGGAAGAATGGAAAGGAAGAGTAAAAGAGAAGGTGTCCTAGGATTATGGGAATCATTATTGAGATCAATGGCCTATTGGCTAATATTTTGTTAGGTACATATATGACTTCAATAAACGAATAATGGAGTGACATCTGTATAAATATAAATAAAACATATTGATAAAAAAACCTGAATACATTTCTTGTAAGAAATTAAGAATAGGAGAAAGAATAGCTGTTAGAATGCAGAGCAATGTTAACCAAAGTTGAAGAGGGTTTGAGTAAGTTGACGAGGGTCTGAGTAAGTTGATAAGGCTTGGGAAGCAGGAAAAGGCGAGTTTGATGTGTGTGAGACAAATGTGCTGCCACTTTTAGCACAGAGAGCTTCTGATGGTGATTGAATGAAACGTGGGAAAATAAATAAACTTGATGTAGGATAAATGAATAAATAATTGAATGAGATATGAGCCGCAGAGACCTCCCACATTGGAAAGTGGACTACAGCAGATAATCCTCTCCTCTCCCAGGGCAGGGTGATTAAGTGGGGACGCGTGTGAAGAGTGCAGGTGGACCCAGGTGAGTTGTGAAAGAAAGAAGAAACAAAAATAATAAGGCACGCGTGCAAACAATCAAAATAATACTAAGTGAATAACAAATTAAACAATAAAGTGAAAGATAATCAACACACAAAATAATGGCAATATACACTCACCTAAAGGATTATTAGGAACACCTGTTCAATTTCTCATTAATGCAATTATCTAACCAACCAATCACATGGCAGTTGCTTCAATGCATTTAGGGGTGTGGTCCTGGTCAAGACAATCTCCTGAACTCCAAACTGAATGTCTGAATGGGAAAGAAAGGTGATTTAAGCAATTTTGAGCGTGGCATGGTTGTTGGTGCCAGACGGGCCGGTCTGAGTATTTCACAATCTGCTCAGTTACTGGGATTTTCACGCACAACCATTTCTAGGGTTTACAAAGAATGGTGTGAAAAGGGAAAAACATCCAGTATGCGGCAGTCCTGTGGGCAAAAATGCCTTTTTGATTCCAGAGGTCAGAGGAGAATGGGCCGACTGATTCAAGCTGATAGAAGAGCAACTTTGACTGAAATAACCACTCGTTACAACCGAGGTATGCAGCAAAGCATTTGTGAAGCCACAACACGTACAACCTTGAGGCGGATGGGCTACAACAGCAGAAGACCCCACCGGGTACCACTCATCTCCACTACAAATAGGAAAAAGAGGCTACAATTTGCACAAGCTCACCAAAATTGGACAGTTGAAGACTGGAAAAATGTTGCCTGGTCTGATGAGTCTCGATTTCTGTTGAGACATTCAGATGGTAGAGTCAGAATTTGGCGTAAACAGAATGAGAACATGGATCCATCATGCCTTGTTACCACTGTGCAGGCTGGTGGTGGTGGTGTAATTGTGTGGGGGATGTTTTCTTGGCACACTTTAGGCCCCTTAGTGCCAATTGGGCATCGTTTAAATGCCACGGCCTACCTGAGCATTGTTTCTGACCATGTCCATCCCTTTATGACCACCATGTACCCATCCTCTGATGGCTACTTCCAGCAGGATAATGCACCATGTCACAAAGGTCGAATCATTTCAAATTGGTTTCTTGAACATGACAATGAGTTCACTGTACTAAACTGGCCCCCACAGTCACCAGATCTCAACCCAATAGAGCATCTTTGGGATGTGGTGGAACGGGAGCTTCGTGCCCTGGATGTGCATCCCACAAATCTCCATCAACTGCAAGATGCTATCCTATCAATATGGGCCAACATTTCTAAAGAATGCTTTCAGCACCTTGTTGAATCAATGCCACGTAGAATTAAGGCAGTTCTGAAGGCGAAAGGGGGTCAAACACAGTATTAGTATGGTGTTCCTAATAATCCTTTAGGTGAGTGTAGAACCAAACAAAATACACAAGCCATATTGCATAAAGTGAAGTGAAATATAAATATAATAAGTAATGGTGATTAAGGAGCTAATTAACACCGTCCGTGACATTTACATTGGTTGGGTGTGTGGATAGCAGTAATAATTTTTGTTTTATTGAAATACAAAATAATTCTATTTTTCCGAAGTGCTGAACTTTAATACAGTCTAGAAAGATTAATATTTTTTGTCTTGGGCTATATTATTATTACCATAGTTTTTCTATTGTATAAGTATCTTGGAGTAGAGGCATAGGTGGGCATGTGGGCAGAGGAGTAGGAAGGCCGGTCAAGCAAATAAGCTTGCTAAGGTACGCAGCAGCAGCAAGCAGCCCCCACATCCAGCCAGCCAGCCAGTCTGGCTGGCAGTGACTGAGTGGTTGACAGACGGCAAGCAACGAAATGTACGTGCTCTGTGATGTCATAGCAGTCAGCTGAGAGAGGCTCGTGATGTCATCGCTGAGCTGGCTGGCTGACTGGCTGGCTGGCGGGCTGGCTGGCTCTGTGTGTGTGTGTGTTTGTGTGTGTGTCTGTTTTTCTGTTTGTCAGTCTGTCTGTCTGTCTGTCTGTCTCTCTCTCTCTCTCTCTCCCTCTCAATTCATTTGTATTGTCAAAAGCAATTGGACATACATACATTCATACATATATATATATATATATATATATACATACATACATACATGCTAGAAAGTCATTACTATGTTATCTTAAAGGCTAACTAAGCAGAACATATATCATTATCGAACAGAGTTCATAGGTCTATACATGGTATTAGGGAACAGGCACGTAGGTCATTCTGTTTGACATTGTCTCCAAGGTTCTCATTGTAAATAACAAAGAGAAATCAAAATACCTTATGGCCTCCTGACCTTCTAGCTTGACCTTATCTTTCTTAAGTATACAAGAGAGAAAAACAGTTGTGAGAAAAGAATTTCTAACTTTCCTTCCACACATACATACATACATACATACATACATACATACATACATACATACATACAAACCAGAGGCATGCAAAAAAATATAAAGAGGATGGAAATGTTGTATAGCACATACAAAAGGGATGGTGATGAAACAAAATACATAGAATATGTTGAGCTGCAAAGAGATCTTAAGAAAGGGATCAGGAAAGCAAAGAGGGAAATAGAAAGAAACATAGCTCTTGGAGCTACAACCAATGCAATGAGCTTTTTTCAAAATTACAACAGCAAGCGGTCAATTAAGGAGGAGGTGAAACAGATAAAGGGCAAAAATGGAGGTATCTTGGAAAACGAACAAGATGTGGCAAATATTGTAAATGAGTATTTCACAGAGGTTTGTACAAAAGAAAAAACAGATGACATGCCACAGGTTGACAATCAATCCAGTCAAACCCTAAGAGAGATCAGGATAAATGAGGAGGAGGTACTAAAGGGACTAGCAGAATTAAAATCAAACAAATCACCTGGGCCAGATGGGATATTTCCAACAGTACTTAAAGAAATGAGGGAAATTATGTATAGGCCGTTAACTCGATTATTTCAAATGACACATAGAACAGGGGATGTTCCCACTGACTGGAAGACAGCAAATTTCATACCAATCCACAAGAAAGGGGACAAAACTGAGCCAGGAAATTACAGACCAATCAGTCTCACCTGCATCACCTGTAAAATGTTGGAAAAAATGATTAGACAGAAAATAGAGGAGCATCTCAATGAAAACCATATTCTTGGAGATAGTCAACATGGGTTTAGACGATGCAGATCATGTCTTACTAACTTAATACATTTTTTTGAACATGCAACTGCAGCTGTAGATCACGTGAAAGCATATGATATGATATACTTAGATTTCCAAAAAGCTTTTTGATAAGGTTCCACACCAAAGACTGATCCTCAAATTGGAAGCTGTAGGCATTCAGGGTCATGTAAGTAGATGGATTATGAACTGGTTGATGTATAGGAAACAGATTAGAGGAGTCACTTCTAACTGGAGTGAGGTTGTTAGTGGAGTTCCACAGGGATCAGTACTAGGGCCTTTGCTTTTTCTAATCTATATTAATGATCTGGACTCTGGGATACTTAGCAACCTTGTCAAATTTGCAGATGATACTAAAATAGGTGGCTTAGCAGATACAATCTTGGCAGCACATGCTATTCAGAGGAACTTAGATAAATTCAGTTGTGGGCTGACACCTGGCAAATGAAATTCAATGTGGACAAGTGCAAGGTAATACATGCAGTAAAACAAAAATGTCCACTATAATTACACTATGGGAGGTACAGATCTAGATGAAGTAATGCATGAGAAAGACCTAGGAATCTATGTGGATTCACTTTCTCCATCCAAACAATGTGGGGAAGCAATACAAAAGGCATACAGAATGCTAGGGTATATCGTCAAAAGTGTAGAATTTAAGTAATGTTAAGACTGTACAATGCGCTAGACCTCATCTGGAATACTGTGTACAGTTCTGGGCACCACACTTCAAGAAGGATATTGCTGCTTTAGAGACAGTTCAGAGGAGAGCAACCAGACTTATTCCAGGTCTGAAGGGAAAGTCCTACTCAGAGAGACTGAGGGAACTGAACCTTTTCACCCTGGAACAGAGGAGATTACGTGGGGACTTGATCCAAGTCTTCAAAATCATGAAAGGTTCCTCAAACCAGAGGAGCTTTTCCAGATCAGCAGGGACACACGCACCAGGGGACAACAAATGGAAATTGGGCTTCAAGGCATTCAAGATGGAAAGTGGTAGAAGCTGAAAGTTTGGGAACATTTAAAAATAGACTGGATAGGATCCATGGATCACTTAGATATTAATGGACACCAAACGAGCATGATGGGTCGAATGGCCTCCTCTCGTGTGTAAACTTTCTTATGTTCTTATGTTCTTATGAATGTTCCCTAAGCATGTTTCAAATGTTCCCTAATTTATGTTACAAATGTGCCTTAGCACCTCTCTCTCTCTCTCTCTCTCTCTCTCTCTCTCTCTCTCTCTCTGTCTCAATTCAGTGCATTTGTATTGTCAAAGCAATTGGACATGCATACATACATACATACATATATATGGAAAATAAACAATATGTGTACATCTCTGCATTAATGGTGCCCTAACAGATGTGCAAGTTACATGACAGACAGACAGACAGACACTCACACACACTTTCACACACACACACACTTTCACAGACAGACAGACAGACAGACACACACACACACACACACTTGTATACCTGACACGTATAGAAGACTGGATAGGGAGATATAAATAGCAATGGGGAGACTCTTGTACTTGGTGTGGCTCTATCCATATAGTGGGGCCAGCAGCCACTTAGCAGGTGTAGCAATAGAAGCTCAGCCTGGGGAGACTGGATTTAGCATTTCCTCTCCATTTTGATAAGTATCCATAATCATTTCTGCAAAATACTTCTATGATACCTATGTATGTTTTTTACTTGTACTATATTATACTATCAAGTATCAGTGTACACATACAATGTGACCTGTTACATTAATACAGAGGCCACGGAAGGCCAGATCAGTAATAGCCACTGTCCCCTGATATTACACTTTTTTACAATCACTTTGGCACTCATTTCAGAACCTTGATGTCATTTTTCAAAACTCTAGACACAAAACTCACACCCGATGATCAAAATGCACATTTTTCAATTGCTTGGATACAATACACATCAACCTCAGATCATTTGTTCATTGAACTAAAATGATACAACTTAACGTCAAAGTATTACCATTTCAAAATGCAATTCACACATTACATCTGAGATCACTGTCTATTCATTTCATTACAAAGATCTAACTATCAATTGATACAGCTGCTCAAAATGATAAGTGACTGTTGCATTACTCTTAATTCATAGTTTTATGGAAACTGACGAACAGTATTCCAAGTTTCGATCATGAAAGTTTCAGGATAATGAGATCCATTGACACCAATAACCGAGGAGCATGAACCAGTTGGACTACATTATCTATGGATGTAATATTTCATCATCATTCATCATCATGTAGCACTTTTCCACACCATGTTTTCAGTGTGGAAGGAAAGTTAGAAATTCTTTCTCTAATACCTGTTTTTCTCTCTTGTATACTTAAGAAAGATAAGGTCAAGCTAGAAGGTCAGGCCAGAAGGTAGTTTGATTTCTGCTTGTTATTTACGATGAGAATCTTGGAGACAATGTCAAACAGTATGATTGAAGTGCCTGCTCCCTAATCCATGTGTTGATCTATGAACTCTGTCCTATAATGATATAAATTCTGCTTAGCTAACTTTTAAGATAACATAGTAATGACTTTCTGATTATAACCAGCTCTTTGATTTTTGTGTATAAAAGCTCTGACTGTTAAAATGAAGGCAGAGCGACTTTGGGATCTTCTTGAGTCACTGTTCCTCTCCACGCTGCGTGTATTAAAGGCATTGCAACTAACGCTCCAACCTGGTTGAAGATGATTGTTCTTCCACATCAGATTTGACATTACTGTATGTATGCAGGCCCTTGTAATTGCTTTTCCAATACTGCCAACTGGTTATTGATGATTGATTTCACATTGTGGTACGAGTATCGAGTGAAATGAGTGCTATCCACCCGAGCAACACAGTGATAACATGGAGCCGGCAGGTCATCCAGGTCACAATAGAGGTCAAGCAGTGGGAGGAGGAAGACGTGGTGGTCAAAGGAATGGAAGGGGACATGCACCCCTTCTGAGAGGTGGTCGTGGGCCTCGTCATAGAGGAGGGCTTAGGCCTCACCAGAGAGGCAGCCATGGGCCTCATTTGAGAGGTGTTGGGGGAACGTGGTAGAGGACAAGGCCACGGACCAGACAGCGGCAGCAACAGCAAATAGTGTCCAGTGAAATCCGAGAAATAGTTGTAGAACATGTTGTAAATCATGGCATGACCATGACTGAGGCAGCTACAATGATTCAATCAAACCTCAGAATCAACTCAGGATCAACTGTGGCCTCAATCATCAGAAATGTCCGTACTGAGAAGCGGCAAGTCTTCAGCATGCACTAAACATTAGGCTACTCTCAATTGTCAAATGACTGTATACTGCATACCAATGTGTAGCACAGAGTATAGTGTGCCTTTTGAAAGAAATGCAGACAGAGTGAAGCAGCTGATGACTGAGTATGTTCAGGTATGTTCAGTTTCAAGATGCCTCTTGTGAAAAATGGTTGTGAGAACCTGAACCTGAACACAGGGCTGATGGAAATTTAGAAGTACAGTAATCAATCCTTTGTTTTGCTTTTTACACTAAGCCAGGTGAGGAACACTGCAGTTGACATTTTACTGTAGTTTTGTTCTTTTTTGTAGCTAATTATTGTTGCATGGCTTCAAAGAAACCTATGGTGTGATTTGATTGTATTGCATCAATACATTTCAGATTTTGTTCAATGATTCCACTGTGTCTGTAGTATTCTCTCTACTAGTCCTTTTACAGTGATGTATTTATGTGTAGTACCATAATGAAACATGTATCACATATTTTGTACTACAATATTTAATGATTGTACGAACAACTACACAGTGAAACTATCGGTATCTTCTGTGTTACTATGTTACTATGGTATTTCATGATAAATGAGTTATTTGAACCAACAAGTCTGCAAGTGCTAGGTTTCTTTAAATATATGAATGCACAATGCAATGTTTTGAACATTGGACAGCCTGTGTTACAAGTGATGACCGTTTTGAGTTTTGTGTCTAGAGTTTTGAAAAATGACATCAAGGTTCTGAAATTAGTGACAAAGTGATTGTAAAAAACTGTATATTCATCCTATTTAATGTGCTCTTTTAAAATGTACTTTTCTTTTTTATGTTGCCATTTCTGTTCTACCAATGTTTCAGTTGTTAGCCAAAGATTGACAGAGTACATCTCATACACACAGGCCAGACAGCAAAGATTTCTTTTTGAAATTCAATTACAAATGCTGCATGAACTCATCAATACGATTAGAGCTCCTGAAAGCAATATAACTAACTCACTCTACAGCATCTCATTAGCAGTGAAAAGAAACCAAGAAAGTTGGGACAGTCGACTGTTTACCACTATGTAACATCACCTTTTCTTTTAATAACACTTATTAAGCACTTGGGCACTGAAGACACCACTTGGTTAAGTTTAGCAAGCGGGATTTTCCCCCATTCATCCATTATGCATTTCCTCAGCTGCGCAACTGCACAGGGCCTTCGTTGTCTTAATTTGCACTTCATAGTGCGCCACACATTCTCAATTCGGAGACAGGTCAGGACTGCAGGCAGGCCATGCTAGCACCCGCACTCTCTGCCTATGCAACCATGCGCTTGAAATCTGGGCAGAATGTGGTTTGGCGTTATCCTGCTGAAAAATGCAGGTACGTCCCTGGAAAAGACGATGTCTGGATGGCAGCATATGTTGCTCCAAAATGTGTACATCTCTTTCTGCAAAAATGGTGCCCTCACAGATGTGCGAGTTACATGACAGACACTCATACACACTGTCACACCCACACACACACAAACACACACTTTCACAGACAGACACACGCACACACACACACACACACACACACTTTCACAGACAGACAGACAGACACACACACTTTCACACACAATCACTTTCACAGACAGACACACACACACACTTTCACACAGAGACAGACACACACACACTTACATACATACATACATACATACATACATACAGTGAGGGAAAAAAGTATTTGATCCCCTGCTGATTTTGTACGTTTGCCCACTGACAAAGAAATGATCAGTCTATAATTTTAATGGTAGGTGTATTTTAGCAGTGAGAGACAGAATAACAACAAGAAAATCCAGAAAAACGCATTTCAAAAAAGTTATAAATTGATTTGCATGTTAATGAGGGAAATAAGTATTTGATCCCCTATCAATCAGCAAGATTTCTGGCTCCCAGGTGTCTTTCATACAGGTAACGAGCTGAGATTAGGAGCACTCTCTTAAAGGGAGTGCTCCTAATCTCAGCTCGTTACCTGTATAAAAGACACTTGTCCACAGAAGCAATCAATCAATCAGATTCCAAACTCTCCACCATGGCCAAAGAGCTGTCCAAGGATGTCAGGGACAAGATTGTAGACCTACACAAGGCTGGAATGGGCTACAAGACCATCACCAAGCAGCTTGGTGAGAAGGTGACAACAGTTGGTGCGATTATTCGCAAATGGAAGAAACACAAAATAACTGTCAGTCTCCCTCAGTCTGGGGCTCCATGCAAGATCTCACCTCGTGGAGTTTCAATGATCATGAGAACGGTGAGGAATCAGCCCAGAACTACATGGGAGGATCTTGTTAATGATCTCAAGGTAGCTGGGACCATAGTCACCAAGAAAACAATTGGTAACACACTACGCCATGAAGGACTGAAATCCTGCAGCGCCCCCGCAAGGTCCCCCTGCTCAAGAAAGCACATGTACAGGCCCGTCTGAAGTTTGCCAATGAACATCTGAATGATTCAGAGGAGAACTGGGTGAAAGTGGTCTCAGATGAGACCAAAATCAAGCTGTTTGCCATCAACTCAACTCGCCGTGTTTGGAGGAGGAGGAATGACCCCAAGAACACCATTCCCACCATCAAACAAGGAGGTGGAAACATTATGCTTTGGGGCTGTTTTTCTGCTAAGGGGACAGGACAACTGCACCGCATCAAAGGGACGATGGACGGGGCCATGTACCGTCAAATCATGGGTGAGAACCCTAAGCCAGGGCATTGAAAATGGGTCAAATACTTATTTCCCTCATTAACATGCAAATCAATTTATAACTTTTTTGAAATGCATTTTTCTGGATTTTCTTGTTGTTATTCTGTCTCTCACTGCTAAAATACACCTACCATTAAAATTATAGACTGATCATTTCTTTGTCAGTGGGCAAACGTACAAAATCAGCAGGGGATCAATTACTTTTTTCCCCCACTGTACATACATATATATGGAAAAGAAACATTACAAGTATAAATCACAATAAGATGTAATAAAGTACAGATAAACAAAGTGTAATAAAATGTGATCTGTTTGAAAATGCAGGGACGTCACTGGAAAAGATGATGTCTGGATGGCAGCATATGTTGCTCCAAAATGTGTACATCTCTTCTGCAAAAATGGTGCCCTCACAGATGTGCGAGTTACATGACAGACAGACAGACAGACACTCACACACACTGTCACACCCACACACACACTTTCACAGAGAGACATATACACACACACACACACACACACACACTTTCACACAGAGACAGGCACACACACGTACAGACACACACACTAACTTTCACACAGAGACAGACACACACACACACACACACACATACATACATACATATGGAAAAGAAACAATACTTTTATAAATCACAATAAGATGTAATAAAGTACAGAAAAACTAAATGTAAGAAAATGTGATCTTTAATACACACAAATATGTATGGCTGGTCGGATGCGTCTTGGACTCGGGTTCCTCTTCATTACGTATAACGCTTTTGCCTTTTGCTAAAGCTTTCCGTGGAGGGGATCGTGGGTGAGTTTGTACCATTCTTGGGGGGCTCTGCCTTGTTGGGGCGGAGCTGTGATCCAGGTGAACAGCAGATCGGGCATAGGTGGGCATGTGGGCAGAGGAGTAGGAAGGCCGGTCAAGCAAATAAGCTTGCTAAGGTACGCAGCAGCAGCAAGCAGCCCCCCCATCCAGCCAGCCAGCCAGTCTGGCTGGCAGTGACTGAGTGGTTGACAGACGGCAAGCAACGGAATGTACGTGCTCTGTGATGTCATAGCAGTCAGCTGAGAGAGGCTCGTGATGTCATCGCTGAGCTGGCTGGCTGGCTGGCTCTGTGTGTGTGTGTGTCTGTGTCTGTCTGTTTTTCTGTTTGTCAGTCTGTCTGTCTGTCTCTCTCTCTCTCTCTCTCTCTCTCTCTCTCTCCCTCTCAATTCAATTCATTTGTATTGTCAAAGCAATTGGACATACATACATACATACATACATATATGTAGCGTAAGGTACACTTATACATTTCAATTAAAGAAGTGAATTCATAGTATCACCTTATCACGAATCCTGGAGTCTTGTAGAACTCAATTTCTGTAATAATTGGACGCAGACACCAATTCCAAAGATATAAATTGTCAAATTTATTTAAAAACAAAGACTAAATGTAGCACTACACTAATTATACAAAAGGGAAAAACTAATTAAAATTCAACTCTAGATCAACAAATCAAAGACAAATCACTTCCGTGACCAAATCAAAGACCATGGGATCCCATAGGATAACACACAAATCGTTAAACAAAAAAGGTTATAAACACATTGACTACAATACCGGTTAGTAATTCTAGGAATCACTAAGAAACAGTTGAAAGTGCTAAATTGCAGTTTCAGAAGATGAAAAAAAACTGTAACTGATGGGATATGTAGTACTTTATACTCGAGTGGTCTATGCGATTACACCCTGTTGGTGTTATTAAGAATGCCAAGTACCAGAATGCAGAGCGGGACTGTTTTTTGTGCCGTGACTTGTCGGGGGAAAAAGGCGCAGAAAAAACGGACGAGA
This sequence comes from Amia ocellicauda, assembly GCF_036373705.1. Classification (NCBI taxonomy): domain Eukaryota; kingdom Metazoa; phylum Chordata; class Actinopteri; order Amiiformes; family Amiidae; genus Amia; species Amia ocellicauda. The sequence goes on along the minus strand of NW_027102992.1, from coordinate 251,983 downwards.
AGGTGAAGGTAGTATGGCGGTGATGCACGCGTTGGTGAAGTGGGAAAGCGGGGTCGACAAAGACTCTTACAGCGTGATTCCCACTGCTTGCTTTCGCAATTTTGATTTATTCAGCATTGCTGATGATGACGAAGAGACGACTCGAAACTTCAGAGCAGAGTGGAGAGACACGAACAAACCTCCAAAAGGTGGATGGCCTGTCCATGAAGCGCAGATCATTATGACTGGTAACAATGTTTATTTAAAAAAAAAACATTAAAGTCTTTACATGCTATTTGATATATACAATCACAGTATATTTGAAATGAATGTTTAAGTTATTAATGTGTTGTACTTCTAACATACTCTTATAACATGGTAGGTGGTGGTGAGGGCGCTAAAAACTCGTCATACTTGACTGGCATTTGTAAGAACGATTTATTGTGTGTTGTGCTTTACAATAAAATCCCCCAAATCACAAAATAAATTAAACCAGATATAATTTAACTTCAGTTTTGATTCAGTGTTGGCTGTTCATCTTAATTTGTATGGTCAAAGCACAGTATTTTTATGACACATAAATATAATCCCCAAATATCTGTGGACATAATGCAGGGTTTTATTTATTTTATTTTTATTTTAGGAAAAGAAGGCGAACTAAGAAGAAAACTTAATGACCTAACAAAAATGCCCTGTCCTAAAATGAAGAGAGTACCTAAACCAAACAAAAAACTTCAAATTTCAGATGATAGTGACCTTGATGAACCACAGTTACCGGTGAGATAATTACTGCAAATATTAAATAAATGTATTGCAGGATTGTTTTTTTTTAATCATATTCATATATATATATATTTTCATTTTAAACTCTTTTCCTCTCTGAATACAGCACAAAATAAGAAAGAAAACCGATGGAGCTTCAAGAATTAGATCCCGTCATATTCTACAGACATTTAAAGAGTCCAGTGAAGTTGAGCTACAGCAAAAAGTTAAGCAGCTCGAAAAGGAAAACACAAGACTTAAAAATGAAAACCAATGTCTTCGAAACCGTATGGTTGATGGTAAGTTTTTTTATTTATAGCAAATAATTCCTTACCTTGATAAATGTTATTCTTCAGTAATTTAGATTCCAGAGTAATGTATTATAGTTGATCATACTGAAGTAATCTAGAACCACAATACAGACTCTTAATGTGCACTGTCTAATAGTATAATAATACTGATTATTAAATAAAGTTTTTCAACATAACTTCATAATCCTACATTAATGACTATATGCATTACATTAGACCTGGTAATTCTTGTATTTTATCTTTTTTATTTTTTTCGTAGCTAATGTTAATGACCCACAAAAAGGTCAGTTTGCCAATAACATAGAGCAAGTCTCTCAAGTATAATTGCAGGCATTGATGGTTTTGTTTTCACTTTGTATTAAATATATTACTAGAAATGATTATCATTTAATACTAAGGTTTTTTTCTCCAGAGATTCCAGACCTTTTGGATAATCTGAAAATTTTTTTAACAAAAGCCACATTTATCAGCGATGAAGACAAAAGTGTGTCACCATCAAGTGGTTCTGACAGCCCCACAGCAAATTGTTCTGAATCTGACAAAGAATCACCAAAACAGGTATAACACTCTTGGTCTACAATATTACAAAGACAAGGTAAAAATATATATATTGAAAACAAATATTGGTTGTAAACAATCTAATGATGCTACATTATCAGTTATATTCATAGTTATAGTTGATAATAAGAATGTAATTGAATTATGGGTGTCACAGATTCACTGACTTTATTATGTCTGTAAATTAATAAACTTAGAATTGAGACATACTGTGGTCTTTAATAACACATTTCTGTAACAAAATCACAGCCTTACTGATAATGTATTCCACTTAACATAATATAAGAATAGTTTGGGGATAAACTTGTTTTTTATTTACCATTGTCTTTTAGGTGGAAATATTCCCAGGCACTGGAGTTTACATTGACAAACTGTCCTGGATCCTTGCAGAGAGGTGCAGCACGAATACGTCATATGCAAGAACCCTGACGGTTGCTGTCTTTGACTTTCCAACATTATTAAAGAGCAATCTTCGTGGTGGTGGCAGCAAGAGAGATCCAACTTCGGAGAAAAAGACACCTCTGGATCGCTTAAAGGTGGAAGCCATATATGGTATGTAAATGCTGTTGTACAAAATTTCTAACTCTCCTTTTTAACTGTATAGAACACAAAGGGTTAGCATTTGAAATGTTCCTTTGGCCTTTGTTTTAGTTTCAGAGACTAGAGTTAATTTATTAATAAATAATAATACCTTACATGTAGCAGCTGGAAAGATCCCAAAGTGCTCTACAGACTCACTTCACCCACCACCCTCTGGGGTGCAGCCATTTTGTACCAGCAGATTACTACACAGCAGTAAAGGTGGAGTCGTAACAAATTTGTTAGACCTGATTGAGGGAAGCCTGACTTAGAATTCAGCCACGTCACTCTTTCAACAACACCTTGTAAATCACCTTGGATTAATGCTTCAGACATATTAATACATAATAATAATGAATAGTGCCATGGGATCCTTGACAATATAAACTTTCATGTCTCATTTAAATTTGACTTTTGAGCAAATACTTCACATTTCAGTCCAGTTGTGCCACATCAATGTAATGCTTAAGCAAGGTATTAATGGAGAAAAGACTGCCTTTGCATAGCTGCTTCGCCAAGTACAGATTTTACTATGAACTAGTGTAAGACAAGTTTAAGAGCATACACCAAAACGTTTAAATACACCCACACACAAAAATGTTGATTTACTGTGGCAATATGTAACTAATGAACCCTTCTCAAAGATATGTGGTATGTTTATTAAAAGATTTTTATATATCTATGTGCAAGTCATTAAATCTATGTGATACATGTTTTTTAGGGGCTACCTTGAAAAAATTGCCCAGTACCCCAAAGAGTGTAATTGGTGGTGCAATTAACAGCAAGATAAATGAACTACGACACAGAATGAAACCAGAGTGAAGATTTGAAGAACCAGATCTGTATTTTTTGTTTTGTTTTCAACAGGGTTGGGGTCAATTCCAATTCAATTTTTAATTCCCTTTTCAATTCAATTCCAATAAAGAATATTCTGTGAATGCAAAAAGTAATTGCAATTTTGAATTGATTTGTAGGAGGAATTGGAATTGAAAAACAGGAATTGACCCCAACCATGGTTTTCAGTGAGTGTTGTACAAATTGATAGGTCAGGGTTTCTGTAAAAACTTAATAGAGGCCAGCAGGCGTGCACGATCTGGGAAAAACTGCTCCACTACAACAGACCTCTTTCCCTTCGTTTTCTCTAAAAACCTCCTGATATCCTTCACTGCAGCTCTGACTCACCGAGGACGAGGAGGCGAGAGAGGAATCCGTGAAGCCGCCCTCACTGTCACTCCGAGCCCGAGGCGTCCCCGGTGGCTGCCGCGATGCTCCAGCGTGTAGCCGGACCTTTCCCCACCAAGCCGCTCGCTACCCCAGCTTCACTACTGTGCCACCACTTCTTTTACTGCCACTATTTACCAACACCGTCCGTGCTCCCTCCCAGCACCTTCTTAGTGCGTTTTTTCCACCCGGCGCCTCGGCTTGTACCGCCGAGCCTGGCCCTGCCTCCTCCTCGGCTACACCCTGTGTGTCTGTCCGCCCGTCTGCTGGCTGCTGAGGTTGTTCCTCGTCACTAACCAGCGCCCCGTGCACCGCCTCAACACCATCTCCCCCCGGCGTCTCGGTCGTCACTATCCCCCGCTGCCTCGACCCCGTCCCCCAGCTGTGCGTCATCGCCTCCGGGCAGCTCTTCCCCCGTCACGGCATCACTGGTACCATCGGTCCGACCGGCGACTGTCTCCTCCGCCGGGGCTCGATCTCTGTCTGCCCGCTGCATCTGTGGCTGCGGGCCGGTGTCTCTATTCCTCCCCGCGTCGCCCCGCTCCTCCTCCCGCTCCCTGTCCTGCTCGGGACAGTTCCTCACGACATGCCCCTCGCTCCCACACCTGAAACACTTCATGGACTCCGAAGTAGCGAACACGACGTAGTCGGTATTGTCGATCTTAAATTTAAAAATGACATTAAGATCCTCATTGATGTTATTGAGGATCATATACAGCTGCCTTCGGAAGGACACGACGTGTTTCAGTTGCGGGGCTTTGCAGCCCAGCGGGACCCTCTTAATGCCGGACATCAGCTGCCCGAGCCGGTGCGGATGAACGGAGGGACGTTAGACAGCGTTACCTTCCGGGCAGGAGCAGCGAGCGGCAACACCGGGGTGAAAGTGTCGTCTAACACTGTGCCATTAGCCACTAGCTGATTGAGCAGATCAGTGGTTTTTAAGAAGATAACAATGGCAGCAGACTTGATATTTTCACACCCTGCTACCTCCCCAACCGCTAACACACACTGCTCTAGGGGGCAGAACTGCACCGGAGCGATCTTGACTCCATGGCGTCGGGTCAGTTTTTCAAAAGACGCATTCAGGGGGTCCGACCCCCCGACCCGGGAAGAACTACCGGTACTCCCCCCTCCCCTCCCCTGTTCCCCCACAATAAGAAAAGCACTGAAAACAGAAGACAAAATAAACAAACTGAAAAAAGTAAAGCAACAAAAAAACGCAGCCAAAGGACAGAGCTCTCAGCAGCACTCCCGCTCACTGCAGACCCCTCCCACACACTCCCAGCTGAGAGAGAGAGAGAGAGAGAGAGAGTTAGTGTCTGTCTGTCTCTCTCTCTCTGTAGATGCATCATAGGGAACATATGTAACAATCTCTCTTTTTGTTTACCAAAAATGAGAATGAACGTATTTCAAGTGGGTGTTGCCTTGGTTGGAAACGTTTTAAGATTATTTATGAAGTGTAAAGTGGATTTGTCTCAGTTCTCCGTAGTTTTCAATGTATGTGCCATTCAGTAGCGTTCATGTTACAGATGTGCCCTATGCAGTGGTAGGGTCAATAAAATGTCAGTAAAACTTTATTTTAGCAATTATGGAGGGGAAGAACTGCAAATAGAGGGTCCCCACTAATTATCTAACTTACCAACAACGTTTCAAATTAGGTCTTGCGAAGCTGCCAAATAATGCTGTATAATCGTATGTGTCTTCATACACCGGCTGCTATAGTCTGATAGCTTTGATTATATATATATATTTTCTCGTGAACCACAAATGCTATTTGCTTGATTTTTACAGAGTATGTTATAAATACCATTGTTATGAAGCCTGACAAATTGTATGCTGTAATTATGAATATTTTCAAATCATTTGTTTGTTTTTCCTAACATGTTACAAATGTTCCCTATGTGAAAGATGCATTATATCTTAATAACGTCTAAACAATTAAAGATATACAGATTATTATTTTCGGTAAAGTTATAACACATTGCTATTAACTATGTGTGTCAGTAAAAGTTTAAAAAATCCTAATAATTTTTTATTGATCCTGCAAAATAGGTGTTTAGGGAACATTTGTAACATTAGGGTTACGATTTGCCATAGACGCGGAATGAGTTTGATTGTGATGTTAAATGGGGTTTAAAGACGCAGTCGCCTCGGTGCTGATTACTATTGCTGTGTTTCTCCACTTCTACTCCATGCTTGGGAACGCCCACATCCAGTGACGTCAAAACCGGTGGAAAAGCGGGCCGGTTCAAAAAAGATCAGCTGGATCCCAGGCCGAGCAGCAGCTCCGGCTCCAGCACCGGCACCATGTCGCTGGAAAAGCGCTAAGTGAGCTCACAGTGAGCTCAGTGTAATGTCTGCTCTGGTGAGCTCACAGTGTGACCTAGTCGTGAGTTCACGTCTTCACTGGGTAGTCCATGACAACTTAATTGACTCAATTCTTGGGCTTAATTGGTCAAAATGACCATTGGTTGAAGGTACTCAGGGACTGATGTGTAGAGAGACTTATTAAACCTGCAGGATTGTGGTTTTCCCAGAACAGAATTAACCAGTGTAGCGTTATGTTGGGTGTATTCTGATAAGAGCATTTTAGCTCTGAGCTGAAGCACTGATCTAAAGAAGACCTCTCCCCCCCAAATTTATCAGATTTCCTTAACTCATCAGCATGTGAACTGGTTTACATCAAAGTGACAGTCTTGGGAAGATGGCACCAAGAATGGGCCAAATAGCTTGGAATCCCTGCTGTGAGATGTCTGGGGAAGGGGGCCTGTAGGAAATAAAAACTCTTTGAAGTGGATGAGAGCCGAAATCCCGACATAGAGCTACGAACCCGGGCCAACCGGCATTTCCAAAAGATGGCATGGATTGACATCAGTCATAAATCAAGCCCCCCTCCAATAGGACACTGGGGGCTGAAACCGAAATCCAATCTCAAGAACTCAGGAACCAATCACCTATTGATCTGATAGACTATAAAGGACAAACACGGCCTTTCTTTCTCTCTCTCTCTCACCTGAACCAGTAACTCGCTGCCACAGCTCAACCTGTAGCTCTGTTGCCCGAACCGGAACCAGAAACCAACCAAGTCTTTGCCGGCAACAGAAGAGTTAAACTGGGAGAAGGAGATTGAGCCGTACGAAGAATTCTTTTAAAGGACTTTATTAAATAAAGAACTTTACAGACTGCGCTGCCCGCCTGTGCCCAGCCATCCAGCTGGACAATTGACTAAGTCGACTGAATACGAAAGTCATTTAAATAGCTATTTGAGTCTTAAGAAACTTGACCCTTGGAACGAACAGGGCCCTGCTTTCCTCAAAGACTTTGTCTTCAAGTTTGTGGTTAAAATACTTAATTTAATCCCTGTATTGTATGGAATAATAATAACAACTGTAAAACATAAGAGAAGGGCCTAATAATAAACACAATACACAATAGACTAGAACCCTTAGAATATAATAATACGAACATCTTCATGATTAGTATGATTGTACTTTGGATAATATATTAATGCAAGTTGATAACATATTTTACAGAAAATGGGTTTTAGGAATTGTGACCAAAAAACTAAAATAATTGCTTCAGGGACCACTGCTCCTTTTATCAAGACCAATGTATAGCCCACTTTTCTTTTAAATTATGTTTAAAACAAAATTGAAGAAGCAGTGGTTAGTTCTGAATCAAACATATTGACCCCCTCACTCAATCTGTAAGTCCTGCAGAAAACATTGGAATATGCATAGATATTTGCACAGACTGGTATAAATGTCCCTTATAACTAACCAAATGCCATTTTTGTTGTTTGAAAAGTGCCCAACATCTTACCAGTATGTCCTTTTAGTATGTCACAAAGGTTCCCTAAGGCACAGAAACTTAGAATACAGAGCAAACACAAGTTTCAACCATTGAAATACTTACTAATTTGATTGTTTCACGGACATCAATATCTGGACAATCATAAATATCAAGACTGGCCGTTTCTGGTGCACCTCCAAGCAGCACATGGATCATTGCAGGACTTCCGATATGGAGGGAATTAAGTGGTCAGGTTCTCCTTCAAATAACAATGTTTTATCAGTGATTCCTGAGGAGGGAGGAAATCAAATAAGAATACACATCAAATCACATATATATATATACAGTGAGGGAAAAAAGTATTTGATCCCCTGCTGATTTAGTATGTTTGCCCACTCACAAAGAAATGATCAGTCTATAATTGTAATGGTAGGTGTATTTTAACAGTGAGAGACAGAATAACAACAAAAAAATCAAGAAAAACGCATTTCAAAAAAGTTATACATTGATTTGCATGTTAATGAGGGAAATAAGTATTTGACCCCTTCGACTTAGTACTTGGTGGCAAAACCCTTGTTGGCAATCACAGAGGTCAGACGTTTCTTGTAGTTGGCCACCAGGTTTGCACACATCTCAGGAGGGATTTTGTCCCACTCCTCTTTGCACATCCTCTCCAAGTCATTAAGGTTTCGAGGCTGACGTTTGGCAACTCGAACCTTCAGCTCCCTCCACAGATTTTCTATGGGATTAAGGTCTGGAGACTGGCTAGACCACTCCAGAACCTTAATGTGCTTCTTCTTGAGCCACTCCTTTGTTGCCTTGGTTGTGTGTTTTGGGTCATTGTCATGCTGGAATACCCATCCATGACCCATTTTCAATGCCCTGGCTGAGGGAAGGAGGTTCTCACCCAAGATTTGACGCTACATGGCCCCGTCAATCGTCCCTTTGATGCGGTGCAGTTGTCCTGTCCCCTTAGCAGAAAAACACCCCCAAAGCATAATGTTTCCACCTCCATGTTTGATGGTGGGGATGGTGTTCTTGGGGTCATAGGCAGCATTCCTCCTCCTCCAAACACGGCGAGTTGAGTTGATGCCAAAGAGCTCGATTTTGATCTCATCTGACCACAACACTTTCACCCAGTTCTCCTCTGAATCATTCAGATGTTCATTGGCAAACTTCAGACGGGCCTCTACATGTGCTTTCTTGAGCAGGGGGACCTTGCAGGCGCTGCAGGATTTCAGTCCTTCACTGCATAGTGTTACTAATTGTTTTCTTGGTGACTATGGTCCCAGCTGCCTTGAGATCATTAACAAGATCCTCCTGTGTAGTTCTGCGCTGATTCCTCACCGTTCTCATGATCACTGAAACTCCACGAGGTGAGATCTTGCATGGAGCTCCAGACCGAGGGAGACTGACAGTTATTTTGTGTTTCTTCCATTTGCGAATAATCGCACCAACTGTTGTCACCTTCTCACCAAGCTGCTTGGTGATGGTCTTGTAGCCCATTCCAGCCTTGTGTAGGTCTACAATCTTGTCCCTGACATCCTTGGACAGCTCTTTGGCCATGGTGGAGAGTTTGGAATCTGATTGATTGATTGCTTCTGTGGACAGGTGTCTTTTATACAGGTAATGAGCTGAGATTAGGAGCACTCTCTTAAAGGGAGTGCTCCTAATCTCAGCTCGTTACCTGTATAAAAGGGGACAATATTAGGTATAGATATCCTTAGAGAAGCCGGCGCACTAGTGGATGCTAATAATAATTGCATAATATGGACCAATACACACGGGAATAAAAAGAATACACAAAGATACGCAACAAATTGTGCTAGTATCTCACTCACACCGTCAACACCTCATATATGGCCAGACACACCACTTGGACACGTATGTCAGGAATTTCCTGATGTTTGGGCAACACATAAACTAGATTGTGGTCTGGCACAAATTGAACCTATAGTAATCCCAGGTCCAGTACACAAAGCACATAAACAGTATCCTATTAAACCAGAAGCTTTTACAGCAGTTCAGACAATTATTCAAACATTGCAAAATGAAGGAATAATACGCGAAACGCATTCAACCACTAATTCTCCAATCTGGCCAGTGGCAAAACCAGACGGCTCATGGTGACTCACAATTGATTACACACAATTGAATAAAGTTACACCCCGGTTACACCCGATTGTAGCCAATCCCAACACTATATTAAATGATTTGAAACCTGAACACTCTATTTTTACCATCCTGGATATTAGCAATGGATTTTGGAGCCTGCCACTCCACTCTGATTCCCAAGATAAATTTGCGTTTACTGTATGTGACAAACAGTACACATGGACTAGAGTGCCACAGGGATTTCACAACAGTCCGACACTCTTTCACCAGGCAATGGCCAAGACCTTAGAAGGAATGGATCTGACACCCTGGAATAGTTTAATCATCCAGTACGTGGATGATCTTTTGATTGTGTCTCCTGATGAGTCCTCGGTGTCTTACAAAAGGCAGGATTTAAAGCAAGCCCTAAGAAAGCACAAATAGGCTTAACTAAGGTTCAATATCTCGGACACAACATTTCACAAGGACAAAAATCTATGACGCATAATAGGCAAGAAGCCATTCTAAATATGCCAAAACCACATAATGTTAGGGCTGTGCGTAAAGTTATGGGGCTCCTTAATGATTGCCGCACTTTCATCCCTAATTTCACACAAGCCACAGGTCCGATACAGGCGTTAATCAAAGGGAGCCCGGCTCCCTTGGACCCCATAGACTGGGGACATGAACAGGAAATAGCCTATCGTGTAATAAAACAGGCTCTCAGCAATGCCCCCGCCCTCGGGTTACCAGATCATACTAAACCATTTCACCTCTACTGTTCCCAAGATGGGATCTATTATACAGCAGTTCCGACACGTCCCGTCGCCTATTACTCCACAAAGCAACCTACGGTAGCAGCAGGCATGCATCGCTGTATGGCAGCAGTAGACTGCGCCTCTTGGGCAGTGCAGGCATGCGATTCGATTGTAATGAACACACAGTTGATTCTGCACACAGGACACACGTTAGTTGAATTATTACACACCGGCAAATTGCGTTCAGTCTCCGATAGTAGACGAGCTAGATGGGAAGCTGTTTTGCTCCCCAGAGATAAATCCATACAAATAATAAAAGACACACGAGTAAACCCAGCAGATGGGATGTTAGGGGAGGGAGAAGAGCATACATGCTCTGAGCTGGTTCTCCAGGAGGACCACAGTCGCTTCCTAGAAAACCCCCTCACAGACCCTGACTTGGAACTATATGTTGATGGATCCAGGAAAATAAAAGATGGAATTCCCCACACTGGGTGGGCGGTGGTATTGGATGATAGCACCGTCATAAAAACAGGATCCCTGCCAGGACACTGTTCAGCCCAAGTGGCAGAACTCGTGGCGCTGACTGAGTCATTAAAAATAGCGAAAGACATTAAAGTTAACATTTTCACTGACAGTCACTATGCATTTGGAGTAGTACACGACTATATGGCAACCTGGGAACGTAGAGGGTTTATAACAACAGCAGGAGAAGTAATCAAAAATTATGAGTATGTCCTTAGTTGAATCATGGACAGATAACAAATGTGTCCAAATGACACGCACCTATGCAAATGCCCTTAATAAAACAAAATGTTGGGTTTGTTCCCACATTCCACACGACACTAAGAAAGGGGTTCCAATGATCCCCATTCCAATTCCAGGATTTTCTGATTATTCACAACTTAGAGTTGCCTCTAATGTACGGTATGCATATGATTATGCCTTAGGCATCACAGGAGAATGGTACTTTAGACCGAAGATGGATCAGAATAATCAAAGCAACTACAAAGATACACCAGTCCTCCGGAGAAAAAACCCTCTGGGGATGGCTTGCTGATACCTTTGGTAATCTGGGTATGATTGTGTTACATGGATTGATATCGGTAGTTACTATTCTGCTATGTCTGTATGTTTCTTTTTTATGTCTTAAATACACTGTTCAAAGAGCATCTCAACAACTTTGTAAACCTCATAATGTATCTACTATGGTTACAGCTGCAATTAAAACACCCTCGTTGGCAGACGTTCTCTAAATTTCTACTAAACGACACCATCCCTCACTCGGGAGGAGCAAAACTCACACACCCATTGACACAAATCTTATTCTATCCCCTTGGTTCTGGAGGCTCCATGTGACTGAGGACAAATGGATTTAGTATCAAAGGCAATAAACCTCATGACTCAAGGAAAACCAAAGGATGCATTGGAAAGATACTATTACAAAGGTCACTCTGCTCCATGAGACACCTTCAGGACATTCTGTACATTCACATTTAGGGACACACACTTATCGCTCTCCCAGACAGCAGGGACACCCTTACACTCGCCGTACACACATATACACCCCACGGGGAAGGGTTGGGATGAAGGAGCTGAAAACGCAGCGTCAAATCTTCCTAACCCCTAAGGGGATTTGCTTGTAACTGACAAACATAACTTTTTGGCTTCTTTCTGCTTTGCTCTATTGCCAAACAGCAGAGAATGAAGACTCTGTATAGGAAGTTGAAGAAAGTGTTTTGTGATAACTATATAATGTTTTATATTAATACTAGCATTAGAAGTAGTTTGTATACAGACTGAGCAGATTAGATTTAGCAGCACAAGTAAAGGGTCAACAAGGTTAGTTTGTTAGAAACTCCTGTCAGTAATGAAAGATCACACAGTGCCGAAATAGCCTACAGATGTCTGCTGAGAATTTGTTTATGACTTAATCGTTTCTCCAGATAGGCAGGAATTGTTTCTGTTAACGAGCGATTGACACTAGGTAAATGACGACCGTGGGATCGCATCTTCCTAGTGCACATCAAAGACGGACATCTGCTTTGGATCCATCACCTCTTCACGGGAGGACAGATCATAAAACGGACCCGGACCTGTATCTTCTGATTGGATGAACGGCCATAAGATGTTACGTCATTTTCCTATAAAGCTGCACTCATGTTGGTAAACATTAAGTTCTCACTGAAGGAATTATTCCTGACGTGGGGCTTCCGAGCGGCTCGATTAAAGTTCTATTTGCTTTATCTCCATGATTTCTCCACTTATTTCCCACACGGTTCTACACCATATAATCACAGTTTAAACGATATTAAATCAAATCGCAGCCAATCAGCTTTTCTTCATTTTGAAATCATTTAATGAGAGCATTACATTTATTTTGGTAAGACTAAATTAGAATGCATATTTCCTGTAACCAACTAAACACATTTATACATTTTGCTACAAGTAAGACTTTAAAAATAGATCATGTAGTACTGTATACCCGCTGCTACAGCCATCACTGTGATTCTCTCTCCGTCACAAAAGAGGCACGTCATCAGGGGCCCAGTTGATAAGGACAGTACAGGAACCTAAAACGTGCACTGCAGCAGTCACATGATTCACAGCAAAAAAAATGTTACAATACAGCTTCATGTGAAACCCTCAAAACCCAGCACAGAAGACTGGTGAATAATCATGTACTGGCACTAGGAAACACATGAAAACAAAAAACAATAAGCTCGTACCTTATCCATATTAAGATCTCTTTGTAGTGGCCTTACATAGATCATGGCAGAGCCAATGTGGATTTCTGGGTCCCTTCAATATTTCATGAGTACCCCTCATCAGGGCAAGGAATAACATCCAAGATCCTGAAATCTTCATGAGTTCAAATCCAGCCCCTCACTCAGTTTAGGATACGATTCCAAGAACTGATTTCTGAATCCTTCACAACTGCGCTCACATCCTGACATGAAATACAACTCAAATGTGAATCTAATGAACATCTTACTCACTAATAGACAACCTTGGATTCACAATAGGTTTCTATTCTTTTCATTTGTATAGCATGTGCACGTAGAACAAGCGAATGGATCACAAACGGGCAAATATTCCCGATCTGAATTCCACACATTTCATTAGGAGAGGCATCTGAAAGGATTTGGGGAGCTTTCAAATTGTAATAGTTGATGATATTTCAGTAGCACAGGACAGTGCTTTAATAAAACGTCTAAAATATCCAAGGTACATATAACATTACATGTCACTCATATAGCTGTCTTGTTTTCCCAATGTTTCTTGTGCTGTGCAGTATATGTACAACTAAATAACACTTTATAAGATCTGTCTTCTAGTTGTTTTACGGTGCTGCTCCGGTTGCGCTGCGGGTTAAACGCCCAGAGCATCAGAGCGGCGGCGTCGGAGCAGCACTGGCCCCCAAACAGCGCGGCTCGAAACCTACATAGAGCCAAACATTTTAACCTTTTGACTTGTCCATTATAACCTCAATTAAATCATTAATATCATATATAACTCTTTTAATAATCATTATTGTAATCATCGCTTCACTGCACCGGCTCTTTTCATGCTGTATTACAGCAGTGCTCTGTTCACACAATCTCTCTCTCTCTCTCTCAATTCAATTCAATTCAATTCAAGGGTGCTTTATTAGCATGACAAACAGTTTCGTAGTGTTGCCAAAGCAGTTAATATTATATACATAAATTGAAAAATAATAAAAGGTAAGAAAAATAATGTATAAATAAAATCTTAATAGACATGTACATTTACTTTATTTATACTTAACAAGTTTACAGCTGGTGCTCCTGTATGTTTTCACAGTGAGCCCCTCAGGCTGTGGCAGGCGGCTACATATTGGGCGGCCAGGGGGGCAGTGTGTCCCTCCCCCAGGAGGATAGCTATTTGTTTTTCATGTATCAATTCAGAAAATGATTTTACAATATTTATGAATTTATTAAAGAATGTGTCCCTTATTTTGGCATATTTATTGCAGTGGAGGAGGAAGTGCATCTCTGTCTGGACCTCTCCTGTCTCGCAGTGACCACAGCGCCGCTCCTCTCTGGGCAGCCAGCTCTGCCTGTGTCGGCCTGTCTCTATGGCCAGGCTGTGGTCACTGAGCCTGTACTTGGTCAGGATGCGTCTCTGCTTCGTATCTCTGACAGTGAAGAGATACTCTGTCAGGGTGTTTTCTCTGTTTAGGGCCCGATAGCAATCCAGTTTACTTTGGGAATTTGGTTTCATTGTTCCAATGTTCCAGATAGGAGGTTTTGATTATCTTTATGATTTGGTTGACTCTAATTGGGGGCAGGTAAGCAGTGCTGACCTGAAGCTGGTCTCTGTTCGCAGTATTAGCGGGGGTCAGTGCCGTGAGCTTCAGGGCCAGCTGACTCAGGGGACTCTTTTCAGGGCTGAACTCTTGGGTTTGGAGGACCTTGTACTGCAGTGAGTCTGACTCACTTTTCTTCAGGTGCACCAGAATTGCAGTGCTCTTTTCTTTATATTAATGAGAGTTGGGTAGCGGCCTAATTCTGCCCTGCATGCGTGGTTTGGTGTGTTCTTCTTCTGATTGTGTAGAAAGCTCTTCTTGTTTTGTCTTTGAGTGCCTTCACTGCCAGGTTAAAGTCAGGGGTGCTGAGGACCATGTTGAACAATTTAAGCTCAGCCTCCTGCAGTTGTGCGCTGCTGTGTTTGAGCATCTCAGTGCTGATGCTGTCCGGGATGCAGGCTTTTCTGGGTGGAAGTGCCTGGAGCTTTTTAGATATTTCCTGTAGGGTGATTGGAGCATCAGTTGGGTTTTGATTATTTTTAATTGATTGTTCGAGTAATTTCAGTTTTTCCCTGGGTTCAATTTGTTTGTGTGTCAGATCATTTTGTTGGATATCTTTATAAAGCTTTTCAAAGTATTTTTTCCAAATGGTTCCATTTTGTATTGCCAATTCTTGTTGTTTTGTTGAATTTAAATTGTTCCACATTTCCCAGAACTGGATGTTTTTGATTGGATAGGTGCCTTAAATTTGTTCGTATTGATTTACACTCATCATCAAACCATGTCTGTGTGTGTGTGTGATTCTGGTTTATCTTTTTCTTTGTCTTTTTAAGATTTGCCATTGTGGCTGCAATTTGAAATATTTGATTGATATCATTTATGGCCAGATTTAGTCCTGAGATGTCAGGCTGATACTGTGAGCTGAGGAAAGAGTTGATGATGTTGGTTATTTCTGTAGAACTGATTGCTTTGTTAAATTCCTCTGTGCTGTTTGGAGCCCATCTGTATGTTTAATTAAGGTTGTACAGCTTACCGGGCTGTGTCTGTGTGTTGCTGGCCTGACTTCTGCTTTTCAGAATCGATTTGCAATGGTCATTTTGACCAATTAAGCCCAAGAATTGAGTCAATTAAGTTGTCAAGGACTACCCAGTGAAGACGTGAACTCACGACTAGGTCATACTGTGAGCTCACCAGAGCAGACATTACACTGAGCTCACTGTGAGCTCACTTAGCGCTTTTCCAGCGACATGGTGCCGGTGCTGGTGCCGGAGCTGCTGCTCGGCCTGGGATCCAGCTGATCTTTTTTGAACCGGCCCGCTTTTCCACCGGTTTTGACGTCACTGGATGTGGGCGTTCCCAAGCATGGAGTAGAAGTGGAGAAACACAGCAATAGTATTCAGCACCGAGGCGACTGCGTCTTTAAACCCCATTTAACATCACAATCAAACTCATTCCGCGTCTATGGCAAATCGTAACCCTAATGTTACAAATGTTCCCTAAATATGTGTTTTGCAGAATACACAAGCAAACGTTATGGAATATCAGCATTTTATCGACACACATGATAGAACTTATTGTTCTTTAACATTGATGAGAATAATTAACATGAATAAACTTACTGCTGAAGATGTAACCCTTACCCAGTGGCTAACCCTAACTATGTTACAAATGTTCCCTAAACACTTATTTTGCAGGATCAATAAAATTTTTTTAGGATTTTTTAAACTTTTACTGACACACATAGTTAATAGCAATGTGTTATAACTTTACCGAAAATAATAATCTGTATATCTTTAATTGTTTAGACGTTATTAAGATATAATGCATCTTTCACATAGGGAACATTTGTAACATGTTAGGAAAAACAAACAAATGATTTGAAAATATTCATAATCTTACAATTTGTCAGGCTTCATAAGAATGGTATTTATAACATACTCTGTAAAAATCAAGCAAATAGCATTTGTGGTTCACGAGAAAATATATATATATAATCAAAGCTATCAGACTATAGCAGCCGGTGTATGAAGACACATACGATTATACAGCATTATTTGGCAGCTTCGCAAGACCTAATTTGAAACGTTGTTGGTAAGTTAGATAATTAGTGGGGACCCTCTATTTGCAGTTCTTCCCCTCCATAATTGCTAAAATAAAGTTTTACTGACATTTTATTGACCCTACCACTGCATAGGGCACATCTGTAACATGAACGCTACTGAATGGCACATACATTGAAAACTACGGAGAACTGAGACAAATCCACTTTACACTTCGTAAATAATCTTAAAACGTTTCCAACCAAGGCAACACCCACTTGAAATACGTTCACTCTCATTTTTGGTAAACAAAAAGAGAGATTGTTACATATGTTCCCTATGATGCATCTACAGAGAGAGAGAGAGAGAGAGAGAGAGAGAGAGGTGCTAAGGCACATTTGTAACATAAATTAGGGAACATTTGAAACATGCTTAGGGAACATTCATAAGAACATAAGAACATAAGAACATAAGAACATAAGAAAGTTTACAAACGAGAGGAGGCCATTCGACCCATCATGCTCGTTTGGTGTCCATTAATATCTAAGTGATCCATGGATCCTATCCAGTCTATTTTTAAATGTTCCCAAACTTTCAGCTTCTACCACTTTCCATCTTGAATGCCTTGAAGCCCAATTTCCATTTGTGTCCCCTGGTTCGTGTGTCCCTGCTGATCTGGAAAAGCTCCTCTGGTTTGAGGAACCTTTCATGATTTTGAAGACTTGGATCAAGTCCCCACGTAATCTCCTCTGTTCCAGGGTGAAAAGGTTCAGTTCCCTCAGTCTCTCCGAGTAGGACTTTCCCTTCAGACCTGGAATAAGTCTGGTTGCTCTCCTCTGAACTGCCTCTAAAGCAGCAATATCCTTCTTGAAGTGTGGTGCCCAGAACTGTACACAGTATTCCAGATGAGGTCTAGCGCATTGTACAGTCTTAACATTACTTCCCTTGTTTTAAATTCTACACTTTTGACGATATACCCTAGCATTCTGTATGCCTTTTGTATTGCTTCCCCACATTGTTTGGATGGAGAAAGTGAATCCACATAGATTCCTAGGTCTTTCTCATGCATTACTTCATCTAGATCTGTACCTCCCATAGTGTAATTATAGTGGACATTTTTGTTTCCTGCATGTATTACCTTGCACTTGTCCACATTGAATTTCATTTGCCAGGTGTCAGCCCACAACTGAATTTATCTAAGTTCCTCTGAATAGCATGTGCTGCCAAGATTGTATCTGCTAAGCCACCTATTTTAGTATCATCTGCAAATTTGACAAGGTTGCTAAGTATCCCAGAGTCCAGATCATTAATATAGATTAGAAAAAGCAAAGGCCCTAGTACTGATCCCTGTGGAACTCCACTAACAACCTCACTCCAGTTAGAAGTGACTCCTCTAATCTGTTTCCTATACATCAACCAGTTCATAATCCATCTACTTACATGACCCTGAATGCCTACAGCTTCCAATTTGAGGATCAGTCTTTGGTGTGGAACCTTATCAAAAGCTTTTTGGAAATCTAAGTATATCATATCATATGCTTTCACGTGATCTACAGCTGCAGTTGCATGTTCAAAAATTTTTATTAAGTTAGTAAGACATGATCTGCCTCGTCTAAACCCATGTTGACTATCTCCAAGAATATGGTTTTCATTGAGATGCTCCTCTATTTTCTCCACTTTCTTGTGGATTGGTATGAAATTTGCTGTCTTCCAGTCAGTGGGAACATCCCCTGTTCTAAGTGTCATTTGGAATAATCGAGTTAGCGGCCTATACATAATTTCCCTCATTTCTTTAAGTACTGTTGGAAATATCCCATCTGGCCCAGGTGATTTGTTTGATTTTAATTCTGCTAGTCCCTTTAGTACCTCCTCCTTATTTATCCTCATCTCTCTTAGGGTTTGACTGGACTGATTGTCAACCTGTGGCATGTCATCTGTTTTTTCTTTTGTAAAAACCTCTGTGAAATACTCATTTAGAATATTTGCCACATCTTGTTCGTTTTCCAAGATACCTCCATTTTTGCCCTTTATCTGTTTCACCTCCTCCTTAATTGACCGCTTGCTGTTGTAATTTTGAAAAAAGCTCATTGCATTGGTTGTAGCTCCAAGAGCTATGTTTCTTTCTATTTCCCTCTTTGCTTTCCTGATCCCTTTCTTAAGATCTCTTTGCAGCTCAACATATTCTATGTATTTTGTTTCATCACCATCCCTTTTGTATGTGCTATACAACATTTTCTTCCTCTTTATATTTTTTTGCATGCCTCTGGTTTGTATGTATGTATGTATGTATGTATGTATGTATGTATGTATGTATGTATGTGTGGAAGGAAAGTTAGAAATTCTTTTCTCACAACTGTTTTTCTTTCTTGTATACTTAAGAAAGATAAGGTCGAGCTAGAAGGTCAGGACAATGTCAAACAGAATGACCTATGTGCCTGTTCCCTAATACCATGTGTAGACCTATGAACTCTGTTCTATAATGATATATGTTCTGCTTAGTTAGCCTTTAAGATAACATAGTAATGACTTTCTAGCATGTATGTATGTATGTATATATATATATATATATATATATATACACTCACCTAAAGGATTATTAGGAACACCATACTAATACTGTGTTTGACCCCCTTTCGCCTTCAGAACTGCCTTAATTCTACATGGCATTGATTCAACAAGGTGCTGAAAGCATTCTTTAGAAATGTTGGCCCATATTGATAGGATAGCATCTTGCAGTTGATGGAGATTTGTGGGATGCACATCCAGGGCACGAAGCTCCCGTTCCACCACATCCCAAAGATGCTCTATTGGGTTGAGATCTGGTGACTGTGGGGGCCAGTTTAGTACAGTGAACTCATTGTCATGTTCAAGAAACCAATTTGAAATGATTCGACCTTTGTGACATGGTGCATTATCCTGCTGGAAGTAGCCATCAGAGGATGGGTACATGGTGGTCATAAAGGGATGGACATGGTCAGAAACAATGCTCAGGTAGGCCGTGGCATTTAAACGATGCCCAAATGGCACTAAGGGGCCTAAAGTGTGCCAAGAAAACATCCCCCACACCATTACACCACCACCACCAGCCTGCACAGTGGTAACAAGGCATGATGGATCCATGTTCTCATTCTGTTTACACCAAATTCTGACTCTATCATCTGAATGTCTCGACAGAAATCGAGACTCATCAGACCAGGCAACATTTTTCCAGTCTTCAACTGTCCAATTTTGGTGAGCTTGTGCAAATTGTAGCCTCTTTTTCCTATTTGTAGTGGAGATGAGTGGTACCCGGTGGGGTCTTCTGCTGTTGTAGCCCATCCGCCTCAAGGTTGTACGTGTTGTGGCTTCACAAATGCTTTGCTGCATACCTCGGTTGTAACGAGTGGTTATTTCAGTCAAAGTTGCTCTTCTATCAGCTTGAATCAGTCGGCCCATTCTCCTCTGACCTCTAGCATCAACAAGGCATTTTCGCCCACAGGACTGCCGCATACTGGATGTTTTTCCCTTTTCACACCATTCTTTGTAAACCCTAGAAATGGTTGTGCGTGAAAATCCCAGTAACTGAGCAGATTGTGAAATACTCAGACCGGCCCGTCTGGCACCAACAACCATGCCACGCTCAAAATTGCTTAAATCACCTTTCTTTCCCATTCAGACATTCAGTTTGGAGTTCAGGAGATTGTCTTTACCAGGACCACACCCCTAAATGCATTGAAGCAACTGCCATGTGATTGGTTGGTTAGATAATTGCATTAATGAGAAATTGAACAGGTGTTCCTAATAATCCTTTAGTTGAGTGTATATATATATATATATATATATATATATATATATATATATATATATATATGTATGAATGTATGTATGTCCAATTGCTTTGACAATACAAATGAATTGAGAGGGAGAGAGAGAGAGAGAGAGACAGACAGACAGACTGACAAACAGAAAAACAGACACACACACAAACACACACACACACAGAGCCAGCCAGCCCGCCAGCCAGCCAGCCAGCCAGCTCAGCCATGACATCACGAGCCTCTCTCAGCTGACTGCTATGACATCACAGAGCACGTACATTCCGTTGCTTGCCGTCTGTCAACCACTCAGTCACTGCCAGCCAGACTGGCTGGCTGTCTGGATGGGGGGGCTGCTTGCTGCTGCTGCGTACCTTAGCTAGCTTATTTGCTTGACCGGCCTTCCTACTCCTCTGCCCACATGCCCACCTATGCCCGATCTGCTGTTCACCTGGATCACAGCTCCGCCCCAACAAGGCAGATCCTCCCAAAAATGGTACAAACTGATCCACGTTCCCCTCCACGGAAAACTTTAGCCCAAAATAAGAGACACATTCTGTAACAACATGATGGATGCCCACCCAACCTGTGACAAAACTGAGAAAAAAGAAAAACACTCAGTCCTCCTGGGGGAGGGACACACAGTCACCCTGGCTGCCCAATATGTCAGCGCCTACCACAGCCTGAGGGACACAGTGACACACGAGCATAAATATAATGTAAATACTCGTTTGTAATGCATGTCGTTATATTTCAAAAAAGGAATCTGGAAATAGTAAACCTATTTTCTTTATTTGTATGTATTAAAGATATTAAAGAATAAAGATTAATGATCACATTTTATTACATTTTCTTTTCCTGTACTTGATTACATGATTCATAATTCTATTATTCATTTTCCGTGTATATGTATATATGTATGTATGTGTGTGTATATATATATATATATATATATATATATATATATATATATATATATATATATATATATATATGTATATGTATGTATGTCCAATTGCTTTGACAATACAAATGAATTGAATTGAGAGGGAGAGAGAGAGAGAGGAATATGAGCTCCTAAAAACATTTGTTTTTATACATAAGCAGATTTAATTTGTCATTTACAAATGAATATATAGCACTATAAACATACACAGAAGACATGGAATAGAAATTCAGAAGAAAAAGTATTCAAAAGATAATAATTTTAAGAAAAACACAAAAAGAAGAAAGCAGAGAGACAGTTCTGGAAGAAAAGTGAGAAAAGAAAAGCTGAAGACAAGAATTGGAGGTAAGACCTTTCACCTATAGAGACAAATTATTAAACAAAACAATATATATTAATAAAATAAATAAGCATTCTCAGTAGTTGACTCAGCCAATGAAAATGCAGAGCTCCGATTTGAATAGAGTGACAGTAGGAGAGAGCCCAACTGCCACTGAGACTGATACAAATCTATCGAACAGCAGTCTGACTGCAGAGCTGCCTTTTGAAATCCGATACCCTGAAGACATTCGCTCTGCACAGGCTAAGAAGGACTACAAACAAGCTGTGATGAGAGCATCTCCTGAGACCCTCATCCTAGACTACACCGGTAATGGAGAAAACAGGGTCAAGAACAATCTACTGTTCTACAGCGCCTTTCACAAAACCCTGTGCCAGACATACCCCAATAACAACAAGAGGGGCATTAGCAGAGGCAGGCAGATCTCAGTGCTGGTAGAGAAAGACACAGACAGTGTGATGCTCACTTTTAATGTATACCACAACGGGACCATCATGGTGCAGGGCAGCGAGAGTAGCCTGGACCAATTATCTCTCGGCTTCCACACCTCAAAGCAGCAGACTGAGGTAGAGAAACGTGCCAGAGCCAGCCACCCTGCAGTCTGCCCCCAGCCACACGGAGCCAGACAGTGCCCCATCTCCCACAGACTGCCCCCCTGTCTACCCAAACTCTCCAGCAACATTAAAACACTAAAGGAATGCCTATCAGTGCTGGAGCTGGAGTTTGCGGAGTTCAGGGAGCAGACCCTGAGCACCCTGGCCCAGACCTCCTTGTGCGATCAGCTCCGGGATGAGATGCACAGACTAAAGATGCAGCACAAGGCTGAGATCCATGAGCTGAGAGCAGCAGTGAGAGACCTGGAGGAGCAGAGACAAACCCTGAGGACGGAGCTGCGCAGAGCGAGGGAGGAGCTGACCAGGACACCCCAGCACAGCCAGCTAAGGAGCCTGCAGAGCCAGCTGGAGGAGCTAAGAGAGGAGCTACACATCACTGGAGCACAGAGACTGCACTGCACTGAACCCACAACACCTCCAACCCCTGACACCTCCAACACTGATGCACCCACTGATCCACCCACACTCCCCACCACTCCTGACACCCCCACTATCACCAGACTTGCCACTAATACACAAACCCCTGAAACGCCACTCCCCCAAAACACACCCGCTGCCCCCACCACTCCCGACGCAAACCCGGAGTGGCAGGTCAACACAGAGGTGGTCATTCTGAGCGACTCCAATGGGAAGTTCCTGGATGAGATGCGCCTCTTCCCTGGGCGAAAAGTGAAAAAGCTTTGGTGCCCGACAGCACAGAGAGCCCTGGAGCTGCTCTCCAAGAGGAGGCTGTGCCAGGTCAAACACATCCTCATCCACACCGGCACTAACGACCTGAGTGCCCGCAGGGGCGATGTGGCCTCAGCCCTGAGACAGGTGGCAACGAAAGCCACAGAGGAATTCCCAACTGCCAAAATCACCATCTCCACACTGCTGCCCCGCACAGACGTGCCCCTGCACATCATCCAGGCCATCAACGCAGAAGTGTCCCGAAGATGTGCCCTCCTCCCCAACGTACACCTGGCACACCACTGAGACATCCAGCCACATCACCTGTATGACCACGTCCACCTCAACAAGACGGGTGTGAGGATCTTCACAAAGGTCCTCAAGGACACAACCCTGGGCCGAAACCCCACACACCCCCACCCCATATCTTGTTCATTTTCCAAAATACTTCAATTTTTGCCCTCTATCTGTTTCACTTCATCCTTTATTGACCTCTTGCTGTTGTAGTATTGAAAAAAGCTCTTTGCATTCGTTATAGAGCTATGTTTCTTTTTATTTCCCTCTTTGCTTTCCTGATCCCTTTCTTAAGATCTATTTGCAGTTCACCATATTCTTTGTATTTTGTTTAGTCTCTATCCCTTTTGTATGCGCTATACCACATTTTCTCTCTCTTCAAATTTTTTTGCATACTTCCATTAAACCATTTTGGCCAATGTTTTTTGGTCCTCAATTTGCTAAGTTTTGGTATAAATTTCTCCTGAGCCTCAAGTAGTATATTCTTAAATATACCCATCCATTTTCAACTGAATCTGATCCAGTGTGCTCCAGTCTACCTCTTCCAAGTGTCGCCTCATACCTTCAAGGTTTGCTTTTCTAAAATTGTAGACCATTGCTTTAGACTTGGGCCTTGTTTCTAGAAAGAATGCCTCAAAGATGACCATATTGTGATCACAGTTTGCTATTGATTCTATAACTAATGTCCCTCTGACTCTATCTAACATCTCGGTTATTTGAAGGGAAATCTGTCAAGGTCACTGTTAAGGTACAACGCTTCAGTTGAAGCAGCCCTTCGGATCCCAGTGAATCGGGCAGTCAGGCCAGTCAGCGTTTCAGCTACAGGGGAGACTTTTCAGCAGGAGACGAGCGCTCGGGAAGAAAAATGCACAGACACAGAAGTAGTCCGTTCGTTTATCTTCAGTTTATTTAAAGTTTCACACAGCCTTTATACAGTCTAACAAACATCTTCAGTGATAGTTACGGGGCAGTCCCGATATGTAGTTACACACTATAATAGTACTGATTTTGCAGTGTTCCCACAAGCAGGTACACATGTCATGCCTCGTGGGAATGTTATTGTCCGAGGATGTGTGTAACCCATAATATATTTGTGTTTCGGGAAGGGGAAAATGTAGCACATACTGTACGAACAACATGTTTTGTGTCTGCCACAGCTGCTTGGATTACAAGCAGTTCTGCAAGCTATTTCATCAGTGTGCATAAGACATAGATAATAAGTAAAGTTATGAATAACTCACAGTTCCTAACTAGTAACTTACTGGAAAGTTTCCTATATTTTCTAACAGTTATACAGTGGGTATATACAATACATAGGAGGCAATTTTACCCCAACAGTCACCGTTGACAATTGGAAACAGCTCCTCAGTGGAATATGCCAGTAATGAGGACATAAGTGTACAAACATAAAGAAAGTCCTGCTATTACAAACTGCCAGCAAATGCATGTAATGCATTACTCATCTATTCAAAATACCTAGTTTACTGCATTACTATGATTATTATTATCCAATATAGAAATATATTAACACATTAGTCTCAGTAACGTGCATTTTTCACCTTTAATTGTGTGTAATTTCCAGGAAAATAGTGTTGATACATTTTGAATAGTCAGTGAAACATATCAAGACTTCATGTCCCTCTTAACAGCCCTAGCAAACAATGCATTTACAGCATATTAATAAATAAAGAATACTTTAAGGGGGATGGTGTAAAACATCCATAGGAACAGCAGAGAAACTGTAAGTTAAACATGAACCTGAGATATTTCCACAATGTTTCTGGGTTAAAAAATAGGATCACCAAATAAATAAGCAAGTAAATCTTAAAGTACAGCTATAGATAATTCATTTTTGTAAGGATATTATACATTATTGACAATGTTTTCTGTATCAGTTGTTAAAACCCCTAAAAAGAGCACATTATAAATGGTCAATGTGATATATTTCCAGCACACAATCCCCAAAGAAATGACAGGAATTTAGGACTGTGTTGTGGAAATACCATTTTAACTTGTATAAAAGGAAAGCTTTAAAGTTAATCTCTACTTTCTTTGGGTCTCAAATATTTAATTCTTAATTCCCCTAACTGGTCTTGGTTTGTATCGTTGAAATGCAATTTGATCACAGAATTTATCTATTTAACATGTCAAACAGTAGGTGGCAGAGTTTACATTACATTATTTGTCATTTAGCAGACGCTCTTATCCAGGGCGACTTACATTTGTACCCATTTATTATTATTATTATTATTATTATTATTATTATTATTATTATTATTATTATTAATATTTTTATTTCTTGGCAGACACCCTTATCCAGGGCGACTTACAACATAACTGCAAAAATACAGTGAAGTACAATCAATCAATCAATCCATTTTTATTTGTATAGCGCCCTTCGCAGGGTAGCCACAGAGTGCTTTACAGACTGGTAAACATACAACAAACGTACAGCAAAATAAAAAACATAAATACAATAAAATCAAATATAGACCTGTAAACATTTTACATGATCTAGAATAAAGTGAGTGAACATTTAAGTAAATAAAGCATTTAGGAACGGAGGAGAGAAAAACAAGAAAACTCCTAAGGATGGCATGTAGGAGAAAATGAATCTCTGGGGGTCCACGGCCTAGGGCCTAGGCCTAATGGTTGCCTCCCCTCCAGGCAGTATACTTATTACAGCAGCAAGGAGATCAGAAAGTTCTTTATCGGTGCTGCTGGCTGTGGTCTTCCCTGTGGAGGAGGCCTCTCGCTGGCCATCGGGGGTGGAGGGTTTGGACCATCAATAGGCTTTGGGTTGCGATGGCTCATCAAACCTTGGGTGTGGATGCCCCGTTGACCCTCCATTGTGAGGTGCTTCTGGGATGGGTTGTGCCTCATCAGACGGGTAGGGAGGTGCCAGTCCCTTTAGTGCTTTAAATGTTAATAAGAGCACTTTAAAGTCTATCCTGTAGTGCACGGGCAGCCAGTGAAGAGAAGCCAATACTGGAGTGATGTGTTCATGTTTTTATGTTTTTGTTAGGATTCTTGCAGCAGCATTTTGGACTGAAGTGCACAAATAGCTCTGTTTGTGCTGCCTGACAGAATGGCATTACAGTAGTCCAATCTAGATGTAACAAATGCATGTATCAATTTCTCAGTGTCCTGTAACGAGAGGAATTGTTTTAGTCTAGCAATGTTTCTAAGCTGGAGGAAGGAAGATCTCGACACATTCTGAATGTGTGATTCAAAAGATAGATTATGATCACAGATGACACCCAGGTTTCATGCCATCCCCTTAGGGGAGAAATTAAAGTTATCATTACTCAGTTTTGTTAGTGAATGATGAACAGTTCGATTTTTGTCTCCTAAAATTATGACTTCTGTTTTGTCAGAATTAAGCATAAGAATTTTTTTTCTCATCCATGTTTTAATCTCAGACAGACAACAGATTCGTTTTTCTAGGTCTATGGTGTTGTTAGGATTTACTGACAGATATAATTGTGTGTCGTCTGCGTAACTGTGAAAGTTAATATTATGTCGTCGAATGATATCACCTAAAGGGAGCATGTACAATGAAAAAAGTATAGGTCCGAGGACTGAGCCCTGTGGGACTCCGTACTTAACCTCAGTTAAATTTGAGTGGTTCTCGTTAATCTGTGCATATTGGAGTCTGTTTGACAGATATGATTTAAACCATGAAAGCACATTGCGAGATAGGCCAATACGGTTTTCTAAGCGGTGTATCAAGATTTTGTGGTCGATTGTGTCAAAAGCCGCACTTAAGTCTAATAAAATAATAACACTGGTGTGCCCTACATTGGAGGACTGAAACACGTCATTCAATACTTTTAACAGGGCCGTTTCTGTACTAAGGCCGGAACGGAAGCCTGATTGAAATTCTTCATAAAGATGATTATCGGTTAAAAAAGCTTGCAGTTGGTTTTCAACTACTTTCTCTAGAACCTTAGAAAGGAAGGGAAGGTTTGAGATAGGTCGATAGTGTTTAAGTTGGTTAGGGTCGACACTGGGTTTCTTAAGAAGTGGTTTAATTACAGCTATTTTAAATGATTCAGGAACAGATCCTGAGAATAAAGAGACATTGATAATATTGTGTATTCTGTGAATAATTCATGGCAGAGATTGTTTTAGCAGTTTAGTGCGTATAGGGTCTAGTGCGCAGGTTGTTGTTTTCATTTCCTGTTCTATCTGTTTTCTAATGCTGTTAACTTTGCTATTGAAATGATCCATGAAGTCACTACAGGTGAAATTGGGGGGGATGACCTCTGAAGGCTTTACCTTCTGGTTAGTAAGTGTCGCTATTGTATTAGAAAGAAAACGCGGGTTATTCTTATGCGTCTCTATTAAATTGGAGTAGTAGGCAGACCTAGCAGAGGACAGGGCCTGCTTGTATCTTATTATACTGTCATTCCATGCCATGTGAAGACCTCTAGTTTTGATTCTCTCCATTTACGCTCACATCTACGGCATTCTGTTTTAAGTGAGCGAGTGTGTTCGTCAAACCACGGTGAGTGTTTTGTTGGTTTTTATTTGTCGTGTCCTTAATGGGGCTACTAAAGCAGTGCTTAGTGTATTGTTGAAATTATTTAATAATTCATCTGCAGATCCTTCTTTTGATAAAGCTAGCATTTGGCAACAGGGTAGTGAATTTATGAATAGCAGTGGGATTTAGGCAGCGAGTTTCTATGTTCCTTTCCGTGTGTCTAATTCTACTCCTCCTACAAGGCAATCAATCATTACAAATTAAATTTAGCTAAAACAGCAATTCAAAATAATACATTTTACAATTTTCAATTTACAATTTACACAAGTACAGTAAGTGACATCCTACATCCTTGACAGTGAAAGCTAAGTGCTGTCAAGATGTAGGGTCACAGTCAAGGGCTACGGGAAAGGGAGCAAGGAGGAAAACAATCAAGAACGCGAGAAGCATAATACAACTGTGAAGTGCTATCTAGCAGGGATAGAGGACTAATATTACAAGTGCTGTCGGAAGAGATGCGTCTTGAGTAAGTGCCGGAATGAGGTCAAGGACTCTGCTGTTTTGACTTCGGTGGGCAGGTCGTTCCACCATTTAGGTGCCAGGGATGAGAAGGAGCGGTTCTGGAGGAGGCAGAGTTGGTCTATACAACTGGGTATTTTACTGGAGCAATCTAAGTGAAGTACCTTGCTCAAGGGTACAACAGCACTGCCCCACCTGGGATTTGAACCCAAAACCCACAATATGAGTCCAGAGCCCTAAGCACTACTCCACAGTGTTGCATTAATCACAGACTGTACCAAGGCTCCATGTGATTCTTTATTGCACTTATACTGTTATTATTGTTTATTTGATTTAATTTTAATTATTCACTGATTGAGTCGTGTTCTCAAATTGTTTGTTTTCATTGATTGTATTCACTGATTGATTGACTTTAATTGATATTCACTATTATTGAACAGGCAGAAGCTTTGATCCCCGATGCGGCGCACCTGTATCACTGAGCAGCGGCCGCCTTCCCTCATGGCCACTACACCTGTGGACACTCAGCTGGAGATAAAGGCTGCCCTGCCAGAACAAAGGGGCACGGCGGAGCACCAGCAGGGACAGTGACTGCGGGACGGGTTACAGAGGAGAGGATATCGGCTGTGAGGGTGCCAGCCGGTAGGCACTAACTCCTCGCAGGGTCGGAGCGGGTCCCTGCAGATCGGGAGCTGCCTGGAGAAACATTAGCCGCTGGACGCAGTGACTCGACAGCGACAAGAGGATCTAAGGGACTATTACTGGCCAGAGACATTGACTTGGCTTCTACAAGACTGTATTCCTGGACTTGCCTTCTTGGCTCTGCGGTTTCCAGCTTCTCGGCGATAGACGGCACTTTGGGGCTCCGGACCAGCAGCCGGAGGGAGAAGCACATAGCGGACGGGTGAGAGGGACGCGCTCAATATCCCTGTGAGCTTGTGATCGCAGCACTTGCCAGTGAGCGAGCGTGTCCTCCTCCTGAGACTGCTCTTTGTCCTGGATTGGGGCTGCTTGTGCGGACGAGCTGCTCGTTTGTGAGGATCTCTAGCCTGGGACGGAACCGGAGGCCGAGCCGGGTTGGGACTGTGTAATTGAGACCATTCTCTCGCCATTCTCCATCGTTTCATACATACGTTTTTTGATTGTGAATATAGGGGGTATTGTCTGGGCTTAGTTTTATTTGGGAATTTAGTATAGTTTATTATATTTTCAGCTTTTGTATAGGTTTCTGTATTTTTATTTTTGCCCAGGTGATTAAAGGCAATTTTAATTGTAAAAAAAACATTGAGAGAACGGTCAGATTTCGTGCCCTGCTAGTTGCCCCTGTTGTATTGTACATGGTGAATTTTATTTAATGGACTAGAATAAGACCTTTCTTATTTACTGGTGACGTCTGTCCTGGGACCTTACCTGCAGGGGGAAATAAGTGAGTGGGAGCGAGTCCCCACCTCGCGTAACTCAGTTGGGATGGCGTAGCGAGACTTCATGCGACCCAGTCAGAGGTGATTCTAGGGTATGTGGGGGCCCCAGGCAAAATAAATCCTGATGGTGAAGCCAGGGAGAGCATGGTGGGGTTTCCCATTTGCGACACCCCTGGACCCACTGTTCACTGCCACTCGTGACAATTTTCAGGTTTTTCTGAATGCTTAAACACTAACAGTGATTCTTGAAGTACTATCTCTGAAATAATTAACACTTTTAGGCAATGTATTTAACAAGTGAGCAATGGGTTCAATCAAATATGAGCTGTTATACTGTTGCAGGTATAATTGGGATATTTTGAGATGGAAACCGGTAAGTGCTGTAGTCTTACTGGTACAGTAATATGTACTGTACTTTCATAATGAGAAGGATCTCTCACTACAGTTTCTCAGTCGTTTATACACTGTGACCGAAAGCATGCACAGAGTGATCCGAGGTTCAAGCTAACATCCCAGAACCACTTCTGCAGGACTATGCACACCTTCACCTTGCTTCAACTCAATTGGTGAGTCCAGTTCACTCATGTTGCAAAACATTACTCGCAACTCTCAATGTGTTGGCACAATTGTCATTGAGAAAACACCTGTACCTTTTGTGCAATACATGAGTCATCAGACAAAACTCAAAGTGCTAATGTACTACAACACACTTCACGTCTGCAAACCCATCCATCCATTTTCAAAACACACAATTCCTGTGAGGGTCGCGGGGCAGCCAGAGCCGATCCCGGCAGTGATAGGGCACAAGGCAGGAATACAACCAGGACAGGATGCCA
The DNA here is from genome assembly GCF_036373705.1 of Amia ocellicauda. Lineage (NCBI taxonomy): Eukaryota > Metazoa > Chordata > Actinopteri > Amiiformes > Amiidae > Amia > Amia ocellicauda. Next base: position 221,701 of record NW_027102992.1, on the reverse strand, counting down.
GGCCATCGCTGGGCAACATATACACAGCAATTTAACATAACCTAAACTGCATGTCTTTGGACAGTGGGAGGAAACTGCAGAGCCTGGAGAAAACCCACACGGCACATGGCAAATAATGCGATTAGACTCAGAGAAATCCAAACGTGTATAATAGAGGATAATGGGATGTTTCAGAACATAGACCATGTTTCAATATCCACTATTGATCGTTTGCTGAGAAGGCACAGGATGAGCATGAAGCAAATATATCGTGTACCATTTGAGAGGAACTCTGATCGTGTGAAAGAGATGTGCTACTTTTACATGCAAGTGAGTATGAAACTGTTTCCAGTACTATTGTGCACTTAGAAGAGACAGAGGTCCAGGAAGTGCAGTAATGCACCATGTTCTAATCACTGTTCCTACATGGTCAGAGAATACTCAAGCTTGATGCCAGCGATGACCACATTGAGTTCATCTATGTGGACGAGGTAGGATTCAAGAGGCGGTGCTGGGGAAGGAACATCATTGGCCAGCGAGCAGGTCCCTGGCCAAAGGGGTGGAAACATAACCATGTGGGCTGCTATCAGTCATTGCATTTTGTTGCTTGTTATATATAAATACATTGATAATTTTTGGGTAGGCAGGATCATCCATGCATCCATCCATTTTCAAAACCACTTAGGGTCGCAGGGAAGCTGGAGCTGATCCTAGCACGCATAGGGTGCAAGGCAGGAACACACCCAGGGCAGGATGCCAGGCCAGCACTGGGCAACACACACACACACATACAGGGCAATTTAGTATGGCCAATTAAGCTAACCCACATGTCGTTGGACGGTGGGAGGAAACCCACATGTACCCGGGGAAAACATGCAAACTCCATACAGACAGGCAACCCAAGCTGGGTCTTGAACCTGGGACCCCTAGAGCTGTAAGGCAACACACCACTGTGCCACGACTGGCCAGGATCAAACATTGTATAATATAAAGTTCTTTACTGTCTGTGTTGATGGATTCTTTTTGTTTTCCTACATGAATCTTCCATTTTGAGGAGAGAGTTTTATTTTTCTAAACACAGTGTATTCTTAATGCTCAGTGTGAGAAACAGATATGATGTATGTGTGTGTGATTCTGACCCAATTCTTTGATTTTGAGGGCTGTGTATATAGTTTTTAGGCCAGAATTTTCCCCTGTGTGTGTTTAGCAGATGTGACTTTTTATTATGGGCATTGTGTTAACAGTTTAGGAGTATTGTGGTATAATAGTGTGTATGCAATTGGGAAAAACTATAAAACCATTCAAATGTTTTTAGAGAACTGCAAGAAAACCAGTATCTGGTCGACTGTTCACCCCAGAGCAGGAAACGCACATTGTAAATATAAAATAACTGCATCACACTCAGAGAACTGCAGGACCACATAATGGCAGATAACACACATTCCACAACATCAACAGAGTGAGTCTCTCGGCACTCTCTCGTCTACTGAAACTTAATAGAATTGGGATGAAGCAGCTATACAGAGTTCCTTTCGAACAAAACTCAGACCGTGTAAAACAACTGAGATATGAATATCTGCACGTAAGCTATACTATCCTATCATTGGTACTGGATCTGGAAGTGCACGGTGCTACATCATATTGACTGATCCCTGTCTTTTCATACTGTGCTACATTGTTTTGTCATGGAGCTAGAAGCAGATTCAGTGCATCGTGAGCTAATATATGTGGACGAGGCAGGTTTCAATCTTGCAAAAACAAGCGGCCACGGCAGAAATATCATCGGACACCGTGCAATCATCAACATCCCAGGACAACGTGGTGGCAACGTAACAATGTGTGCGGTCCTTCACCATCATGCAATCCTTGGCCCATACAACACTGCACACATCATCACATTTCTGGACACCCTCCACAAACAGACTAATCCCTAATGACTGGGTGCCAGAAAAGCCCAGGTACGTTATCATCTGGGACAATGTTAGTTTCCACCGGGCTGCTGTGGTCCGCAATTGGTTCACAGGTCACCCACTTTTCATCAAACTCAATCGCCCCCATAATCTGCGTTCTTGAATCCTATTGAAGAATTCTTCTCTGTATGACGTTGGAAGGTGTATGATCGCCAGCCCCACCAACGCATACCCCTTCTACAGGCAATGGAGGAGGCTTGTGGAGACATCGATCAGGGGTCATGCCAGGCCTGGATATGGCACTCCAAGCGATACTTTCCATGCTGCCTGGCTCAAGACAACATCGCATGTGATGTGGATGAAGTCTTATGGCCAGACCCACAAAGAAGGTGAGATGTAGCCTAATTTTTTCTGTTCTTTTTCCTAGCACAAATGTCTTTTCTTCTACTGCATTTTGTTGTTTGAGGAGTGTTAGAACATTGAGAGAAAGAAAAAAAAACATTCCCCTTATTTGTATTGATAATGGGTTACAGTGAGGGAAAAAAGTATTTGTTTCCCTGCTGATTTTGTACGTTTAAGAGAGTGCTCCCTTTAAGAGAGTGCTCCTAACCTCAGCTCATTACCTGTATTAAAGACACCTGGGAGCCAGAAATCTTGCTGATTGATAGGGGATCAAATACTTATTTCCCTCATTAACATGCAAATCAATTTATAACTTTTTTGAAATGCGTTTTTCTGGATTTTTTTGTTGTTATTCTGTCTCTCACTGTTAAAATACACCTACCATTAAAATTATAGACTGATCATTTTTTTGTCAGTGGGCAAACGTACAAAATCAGCAGGGGATCAAATACTTTTTTCCCCTCACTGTATGTTCGGGAATACACATTATTAGTATTATTTTTATTTCTTGGCAGACGCTCTTATCCAGGGCGACTTACAAAATAGAAGCGCAATACAAAGTGCAAGAATACAATTCAGTACAAGGCATCAAACATTACAAATTCAAATTTACATTATACAAGGCAATTCAAAACATAATACATTTTACAACTTCCAATTTACACAAGTAAATACAATAAGTAAAGTCATACATTCTGGAAAGTGAAAGCTAAGTGCTGTCATGATGTTAGGTCCCAGTCAAGGGCTACGGGAAAGGGAGCAAGGGGGAAATCAATAATACAAGTATTAGTAATACAAGGCAAGAAGCATGGTAAAATGTTGTGAAGTGCTACCTTACAGGAGAGTAAAGGGACTAATATTACAACTAATATATCCTTCCTGCGCTAACTCAAGACATCTTTTCAGACAGTACTTGTAATATTAGTCCCTTTAATCCCCGTTAGATAGCACTTCATAGCATTTTGTCATGCTTCTTGGATTATTGATTGATTTTCCTCCTTGCTCCCTTTCCTGTAACCCTTGACTGTACCTTACATCTTGACAGCACTTAGCTTTACTTTCCAGGATGTATGTCCGCACTTACTGCACTTAACTGTATAAATTGGAAGTTGTAAAATGTATTATATCTTGAATTGCTTTGTTTAATGTAAATTTGAATCTGTAATGTTTGATGCCTTGTATTTAACTGTATTCTTGCACTTTGTATTGCACTTATTTTATAAGTCGCCCTGGATAAGGGCGTCTGCCAAGAAATTAAAAAAATAATAATAATATTGTGTCGGTATCGGGAGCCAGTGGCGGGAGCGGAGCAGTGGAGTAGTGTGTGCGAGGGAAAGAGATTACCAGGCGAGCCGCAGAGTTCTGGATGAGCTGGAGCGGCGGGTAGTAGTTGCAGGCAGGCCGGCCAGGAGGGAGTTGCAGTAGTCCAGGCGGGAGAGGACCAGTGACTGGACGAGCAGCTGAGTCAAGAAGTTGGTGCGGAAGGGACGGATTCGGCGTATGTTGCTCAGGAAGAATCTGCAGGTGCCTGTCAGTGTGGTGATGTGCTGGGTGTAGGAGAGCGCAGGATCAAGAATGACTCCTAGATTTTTAGCGGAAGAAGCAGGAGAAAGTGTGGTGGATTCCAAGGGGATTGAGATGGGGAGATCAGCAGAAGGTGAGGAAGAGTGGGGGAAAAAGAGGAGATCCGATTTAGAGAGGTTGAGCTTGAGGTGGTGTGACTGCATCCAGGCGGAGATAGCAGACAAACAGGAAGAGATGCGAGAAGGGATGAGAGGGTCAGAAGAGGGAAAAGACAGGAAGATCTGGGCATCATCTGCATAGAAGTGGTAGGAGAAACCATGGGATGCGATGAGGGGGCCCAGGGAGCGAGTGTAGAGAGAGAACAGGAGCGGGCCCAGGATGGAGCCTTGGGGTACGTCTATGAGGAGAGGTTGGGGGGTGGATGAGGAACCTTGCCATGTCACTTGGTAGGTCCAGTCGTTGAGGTAGGAGGAGATCCAGGTGAGAGCAGTTCCAGAGATACCGAGGTCAGCGAGGTAGGAGAGGAGGATGGAGTGATCGACAGTGTCAAATGCTGCAGAGAGATCAAGGAGGATGAGGACTGAGGAGAGGGAGGCCGCCCGAGCACACCGGGGGGAGTCAGTGACTGCCAGGAGAGCCGTCTCGGTGGTGATTCTGAGTCTGACATGTCCAGGGGTGTCACGAAGAGTTGCGAAGGGGAACAGTCTCTAGACAAGATGAGGTCTAACTGGCAGCCTGCTCTGTGAGTGGGTGGAGACGGAGAGAGAGAAGTTAAAGGAGTAAAAGAGAGGAAGAAATCCGGCAGAGTGGGAGGGTTTGGAGAGGATGGTAGGTGAGGACAGCGAGGGGAGGGAGGAGAGAAGAAAGTCGAGTTCATCCAGGAAGGTGGTGAGTGGACCAGGAGGACAGTAGAGAACTAGAAGAAAGAGGTGAGAGGGAATTCAAAGCTGTTGGAGGCGATAGAGGAGAGAGAGGGGGGTGGCACAGAGAATAGCAGAGAAGGGGAGAGCAGGAGCCCTATTCCCCCCCCACCCAGTAAGACAGGGGGAGTGGGACAGGACAAACACAGAGGATAAGGCAGCAGGGGTGGATGAGTTCTCCGGGGAGATCCATGTCTCAGTCAGAGCGAGGAAATCCAGAGAGTGGTGGGAGGCGAAGGCGGAGATGAAGTCGGCCTTGTTGGAAGCATACTTTACACATTTGGATGCCTGTGTGTATGTGTGTTTACTACATGTATGAATAAACTTTATTGCAAACTGCTATGCCCTGTACATGAAAAAGCAAAAGCCACAAGTGTTTTTCATTTATACTATCATTCATGCTTAGTTGGCGCTTTGTGTGCCTATTCAAATAATGGTTTGTGTGTACTGTATTGCATACGCAACCTATCGTTATCTTTCAAGTCGGAAGCACTGCCCAAGGGGGAGGGGTTGCTGTATAACAAAGCCGTCGCAGGGGCGGAGGCAGCGAGCTGATAAGGGAGCCTGCCACGAGGTGCACCGCAAGGGTGCCTAGGCAACACAACTCCAGACAGTTACCTCAGGGATCCCGTAGGGCCGCACCTGAGCCGTCCAGGAGCGAGGACCATAGTCACGCTCTACCGGGAGCTGTCTGCTATCAGCATATACAAAGCGGGGCTACAGAGGTTAACTCTTATGCCCTCCACTTACAAGAACAAGGCCGGCTGCTCTACTAGTGCAGCTAGGAGCGAGGCCGTAATCTACTTGCACAATGTCTGGTGTAGGCAATCAAGCACTTGTGCGGCCTCCGCGCAATATCATGGCAGTGGACCCCTGATCCAATAGGAGCGGGTCACAGACCCAATGAGAAAAATACAATATAATACATAGCTGGCTAATCAGAAAGAGTAGCCGAGCTGAACAATATACAATATAAACATATCGCATGACAGGAAGACAGGACAGGAAAACTTCGGAGGTTTCAGGAGAAGCATGCAATCTGCCTTAATGTTTCAAAATAGCCCTATTGTAAATATAAACCAAAGATATTAAATGTTGTAATTTCCAAAACAGGGCAGTTGCCATAATATCAGGTACTGTCAAATGTTCTCTAGCCGAAAACTGTTTTTTTCAGTTTGTTACGCCATGGCGTCCAACTCGTAACACCTTTTTTCACTATGTCACCATAGAGACATTTCAAGCCAGGCAGTTTATTAGGTTTACAAATAATAATAAATAATCTAACTGCTGTTTGACGTCTCCCATGTCAGCTTCTCCTTGTACTGCTTCGAGACAGGACAGAAGATTGCTTTAGTTTCTATGTCGCCACAGTTTCAATGAAGGCACTGTTCCTCGGAAGATGTCACAGAAAATATACAGTATCCTCTTGGACTGGGGCTGGTATTGCGAGACCATGACCGTGCAGGCCCCACACCCCCATCTCCACAGCCATACTTCGTCCCAGTCAGCCTCACTGACCTCACTATTAAACAACTAAAAACATGATCCTAAGTCAAACTCACTAACAAGCCATTCAGCGGTGGTTCTAGCCCCTTTCATCTCGGGGGGCATGGCTGGGGCCAGTTGTAATCGTAGCGGGGCCATCATCGGGGGGGTGTATTGTCCATGATGTTAGTGGTGGGGGGGGTGCTGACAGTGTTTTGTCCACGGTGCCAGTTAGGGGGGCCACAGGGGGTATGTGCCAAATTTGAGGTATGTGCCTATCCTGCGTTTTCTTTTCTTTCTTATTTCTTTTTTTTTTTACATACCAAAGTAAAGCTGTGACCTTATTTGGCAAAGTAGGGTTCAGGATTTAAATTCACAGTGGCTACCTGAACTAACAGTAATGGGGCACACAACAAGTAAACAGAGAAAATAACTACACTATTCCTACCCTCCCAAATCTTACAGGACAGGTGAGATGCCCCTACTCCAAGATACTTATACAATAGAAAAACTATGGTAATAATAATATAGCCCAAGACAAAAAATATTAATCTTTCTAGACTTGCCTTGTAGTTCTATTAATTCTATCGTATTTTTCACAACTTCTGCTCTCAATTCACATTACTGTTTATGATGATCTTCCATTTCTGTTATTTTCTTTTCTTGATTCTCACCAACCTGACACAATATCACAATTCCTTTCTCTGTCTTATCTGGTTGTTGTTGCTTCCACCAGTCCCGGTGCTCCTTCGGAGACCAGTCTTTCTCCCAACTTCCTTCCAACATTTTCTTCTCTACATTCTGTTTTTTTATTTCTCAAAAAACCAATAATGCTGGTGTCACTCATTGTGACGATTTATCTGAAATATTACATTATTATATATTATATTATGTATATATATTATAATAAAAACAAACACTCCAGTAAGGTACGGACACCCGTACATGACACTGGCTAAGGTAAGGGAACCCATAAACAACCATAAGCACCCCCGGACCTAGGACAGCCTGTAACTTGCTAACTTGCTAACTGTTTTGTTTGCTTCTCATCGTTTGCTGCTAGTTGCATGCCAAACGAGTTCGTTCTGTCCAAAATATAAGCTTTTTTTCTTCTAATAAACTCAATACAAATACAGTGCACTAGCAACTATTTCCCTTTCAAAAGTTGTAGTCCCGTTTCAGTTAAAACAAAATGTGTGCTTCAAAGAAAGAAAATACTATTGCTGCTGACTTGTGTTTCTTTTCCCTCTTTACCTGCTCTTATCACAAAGCTTCTCAACACAATCTCAGGTGCAGGTGCACTCTGCGCTATCCTTTGCCCGAGCTTTGTCCAGGAAAACTCACTGTAGCCATCTTAGTTCAACACGGGCTCTCCTTACCTGCGAGTCACACGGGTCCAGTTCACTTTGCAAGTGAACAGTCTCTTCTCAGAAACAATAAGGAAACTTGGAAAGAAACACAATCCCAGGTCGGTGTTAAAAAAAAGTTCTTTGTTTTCATATTAAAAGAAAACATTTGTATTTTCTCTGCACACTTCACAGCTCCAATTAGCACACTCAACTAATCCCTGCCCCCCTCAGAACCGTCACTAAAGAAAGGTACTCACAGTCATTTTAAATATGACATCCTGTAGTGCTTGTTTTCAAAATATGATCTTATTATCACTTGAACCAAATAAATCCTTTGACCCACTAATACCAAATTACAGTTAGGGGGGCCACAGGTGTGATTTGAAAATACGATCTTCCATGTCTTTCTGTTGTGTTTTGACCTGGGGATCTGTAATTGTCCAAGTGGCTACTGCACATGTACTTATTTAATATTAAATGTGTTATTTAATTAGGCTTGGTTCTGGTGAGCATGTACAAGACGTCAGCTTTTTAAATAACTGTGTGTATTGGATCATACACATTTTAGAAATACTCTCTCAAACTTCCCGCATTGGTACCTCACCAGGGAGGTAGAAAACAGCAATAGCATTGAAAAAGTGTGATTGTAGTTCTGCTCTTCTGCAATATATTTCTACAAGATCTTTAACATCTTCTTTAACATTGTTTTAAAGGCTGGGACCAATATGGTGGAATATCTCCAACACACGGACATTGAGAGACTCGACCCCTTTGTGCTGCTGCTCAGAGACCAACTCTCAGTTGTCTCTGAGTAGGCTATGGATCAACTTCCTTTCCTAATATGAAGGAGACAATGGATACAAAACCTATAGGCAACTATGAAAAACAGGTGATTATTGTTATTCTTCTCATTATAAACTACTTAATACATCTCTCCCATAAAGTACAACAGGATAGTGGTGACGTCATTCAGGATTGGATTGCCATTGGTCAAAAGCCCTCTGAGAGAAATTGTGTGGCGACACTCCACACTCTTAGAAGAAATTGTTCTGCACAGAACCATAAAGGGTTCCTCGAGTAATCGCTCTGGTGGATCCCTTTATGGTTCTATGTAGAACCCCTTCAAAGGGGTTACATGAAGAACCCCCAAACATAGCGTTCTATACAGAACCATTCGTTTTAAAATGTTATATATAGAACCCATTCAAAAGGGGGACACGTGCTATACCTGAATTTGTTTTCCAAATACAATCTTTAAAAAATGTATGAGTTCATATATACAAACACACATACACAACGTAGAAATCGCACTACTAGTGAAGTAACTTCATTTACATTATATGCCACAACTCCTCAATTTGGAACGCAAAAACAAGACATCTGATGTAAAAGTGTAAACTAATTACGAACAGCACTTTTGATTTTTATCTTCAATTCAGGGGCTACTTATTCGAACAGTAAACTGTATTCTCTCTTCAGAGTGACTGGAATGTTTTTGCCTACATTCAACTTAAATATGAAAGTTTCCAAAAACGGCATAGTTTTCTTTAAGGCTATTCAATGCCAAACACAAAATTCTCTCTGCTTTCAGTGCTTGTCCTTCAGCACAATTACACAGGTTCATGATGTTCTCATTTCAATACATTGTTTTCTTATTTAAACTATTTGACTTTGAGCTTACATTGAGAATAAAATCACGTTTGCAAGTAAAACCTGGCCAAGAAAGGAAGCAGCACTACAATAAAACAATACACAGAATACAAAGCAGTTCCTTCAAAAGTGAAAGTGATAAAGAGTGATGTCTGTCAGTAAATTACGTTGAGATACATATTGGTTATTTTGAATTAGGAGTCCAACTTCAATATCTTCTATTAACAAGCCAAAATACAGATCAGAATTACGGGTAATTGAAAAGAATATGTAGCGGCTAGGTAAGCTTGGATGTGTTCAGAGAAACACTAAAAACGGATTGGCTTTATTTGTGGAATGCAATCCTGAAGAGTATTTGATATTTTGGGTAATAAGCTGACCGAAAATATTAGGAGAGCCATATGCACAAAATAGTATAGTCTCCTAGTGCACGTCACCGCCCTCTATTGCATAATCTACAACACCTTATACATCAAACCCAATTTACTAATATTATTGTTATGCATTCATTTGTCACATCTGCCTTTGTTGGTTAGGATAACAGTACAGGATCATCAAAATGTACTGTAACGAAACCTGTCCTAGTAAGGTCGTGTCCTAACTGGATTTGACAGAGGAGCGTGTAGCTGCCACCACCTTTGGTTTACCGGACGGTCTGGTCGAATAACCCTGGAAGCTAAAATTAGTGATGTTAAAGGGAGAGTGAAAAGCCAAGAGGAAGTATATAACCAAGTCTTTTTAATAACCAATTTAATACGCTGTGTACACAATGTGCAATTTAGGCAAATAGAATAACAATCACAGTATCACTAAACAATCCATAAAAAGTCAATATCCATTAAACAGTTAAGTTAATTTCTCCCTCAAATACATACGACCAATTAATATAATAAAACCGCAATTGACCTTCATTAAAGAAATACTAAAATAAACCATACAATAAACACCAATGTAAGTGAAAAGAAACCACAATATAAACATCAGATAAACCATACAATAAACACACCAATATAAGTTACCACAATTACAACAGCAATTTCAACTATAAAAGCAAAATACAAACTCTTCAATGTAAAGCCAAAAAAAAACAAAAAACGGGTTAATTGTTGTTTTAGATCAATTGATTGGAATATAGCTAATAGGATCAGCACAATCCAATCAATCAATCACTCACTTGGCCCTGTTACACAGACTGATTAATAGCAGTATGTTTAAGTCTAACCATAAATTCATAAATTAAAGCAAAGAAACTGTTACTATGTTTAAACTTGGTTTTATACAAGTCCTTGCCCAATGAAAACATGTAATCAAATACACATAATCCCACAAACAAACACATATAGATTTAAAATAGAGTCAGAGAGCTCCCGTCAACTGAACAGCTCCCCAGCATTTGGCGCACACTGCACACTGCACACTGCACACTGCACACTGCACACTGCACACTGCACACTGCACACTGCACACTGCACACTGCACACTGCACATGTAAAAACAAGCAGCCCCCTATTATCTGCACACAAACCAACACAAGCAATGCTAGCCGTAGAAAGAGTCTCTCTTGTGTCTTCTGAGCACTGCTTATATCCCCATCTGCTCCCGGTATGACATCCCGTGATTGGTCGCAATGCTCAGTCCAATTAGGGTTAATAAGAGCCAATTCAATCAGTGACAGAGCCGACTGGCTCATCACAGTACTACTATATTTACAGCATGACATAACAGCGCGGCGCTGGAGCGGGAAAGTGCGCTTCTTTTTGCACATCGTCTACATGCGCGAAAAGCCTGGACACTTGGGCTAAAAAAAAGACAAAAATAGAAAGTGTGAAATATGAACGTTAACATTGTAGCGCAAACATTGGGCTTCGAGCCACGTGTAACAGACAGTGCGATTCAGAACAAAGTCAAAAATAGCTTCTGCACAACAATACAACTCTTAGCTAGTAAATTCATGTGGAAAATGGACGCCCCGTCTACAGGGCTGCGGCAAGTCGTGGCCTATTTGTTGGGGAAGGATGTTGAGCTCGGTTTTCCAAACGAGCCGCTGCATATTGACCTATGTCTATTGTCTAAATGTCTATTTATTTATTGATGTATTCATTTATTTCTTTCAACATGTATTGATTCATTGATGATTTTCTCTGTGTATTCATTTTTAATTCTGGCATGGATTATCCTGCATACAAAAGCAAAGGCCCGGGACAGTGCGAGCATGACTTATACAGCGCAGTGCAATCATGGTCGCTGCTTGACATCGTCCTGCAAATAAAAAAACATTGGCTGGATGTCAAGTCACACATTGCCGGGCCAGACCTCGAAGCCGGATCCTCCGGATCGTCACCCTGCTGCTCTCCAGCTGAGCTACTCCGGCAACGGAACATCGGCGCGGAAGGGCGCTATTAACTGTGCGCTGTTTCTGCCGTCACTCATCTCCTGCAATGCCGTGTTTATGTGAGAGCTGTGACGCGCTGTAGCAGCAACTACATGTTTACTACATCTCATCTCCTCTGGGGTTTCAGTGTTTGTGAGACGGTGACACTAAACGCTGAAGTATAATGTCGGCCAATAAGCGCACTGGACACCGCCCACTGGCTGTGATTGACACAGCGGGCTTGTATGACGTCATTCACTGCTACAATGATCGAGCGCAGAAATACACCGTGGTCGTGCAAAAATGCTTTTTCTACTCTTGCGGTTTTTATTTTACACTACAGGAATAAATAACTAAACCAATATTAAATACATAGATACATGTCCCTGCCGATTCCAATGTTGGCGATTCATTGAACATGTAGCACTATTTGCACATGCATGTATTTATTGTCTCACATTAGAGATGAGATGTAGAAAACATGTAGTTGCTGCTACAGCGCGTCACAGCTCTCACATAAACACGGCATTGCACATGCCTGTAGCCAAAGTCCGTTTTTTTGTCTTCATTAAAATGATCCTTTACAGGAGTATTACATGCGAAGCCAAGGCCGGCCCTATCGGAATAGGCAAATGCTAGGGGCGCCCGAAAGAGTGAACATTTGTACGGAGGTTTGTTGCACTCAGTGCTTGTTATTGTGTGGAACCAAGTCACAGCAATTCCTGGTTATTAGCCAATAGGATGTGAGTGTTAATATGGGATGTCCTGTATAGAGCTGCTGTTAGGGAGTCAGTCAGTGAGTTGACTGCGCGCAGATTCCCTGCTCTCTCTGCACTGGGCAACAGCGGCACTTTGTACTGTCAAAAACAACACAAACACAGCTATTGGGTTTTGCTGATTTCTATACATAAGCAGCTAAAATTGGACATTGTCAACCTCGCCTCTAAAATATAAAAGTGCGCACACGACCGGGGGTCACGGTGCCATAGCTTGTGTTCACCTAGAAACTCGTCCGGCAGCGGCGGACGCAGCGGATTTCAGTGCAGACGCGTTTCAGCAGCGACACGTTTCCATCACACCCACCGGCACCGCGTCCAGTTTGCATATATAATGTTGCTTGATATGGGATTTTCCGCTGCTGATGTGTGGTTGTGAAGCAAAGATATGTTTGAGTCCAAATCTGCCTGATTTCATGGAGATTTTGAGCTGTTTTTTGACTTGTCTCCAGTTGTTAAAATCTTCCCCAGAACCCGCACCCTGAATTACTCAATCGTCTTCGCCCTCATTTTTCAACACTAATTTTGTGCAGTGCACAGTGGGACAAAGGGAAATGCTACAGACTTTAATCTAATAAGACACAAAATGCTTGAAAGTTTCTATTATGTTTATCTATATGACTACAATAATCTTTAACAAATTAAAATGTAAGTGGTCTGAAACCGTTTTAATACAAATATATACATTTATTTAACCAGTTGATTTTTGTACTTTGTGAAATGAATGTACTAAATATAAGCAACGGGGTAAGTGACTAATTCACAGATTTAGTCCATGTCTGGACCTTGACTATACCTTGACCAAGAAATGTGGACCCTGACACAACATAATTGACTACCCCTGCTGTAGAACATTGCTACATTATGCATATTGCACTAAGGTGTCTGTAATATCGTTTTTTCGTGCAATACTTTTATAATACTGTATTTATAATTCATTTTATGTCACTTGTTTCTTTAATACTGTTTTTATACTGTTTGTGTGGGGGTTTTGTTTCTAAAATAAAGAAGATCTCAAAGACATAAAGCTATGCAGTCTGTGAGTGTATGAACACAATGACCCTGCGATGCAGGGGGCACCACTTAAAATCTTGCCTAGGGCACCAAATTGGCCCTGTGCGCAGCAACTGACGTTATGCAAACGACATCCAGCTGGATAGTGAGTATGGGGTGAAAAGAGCAGGAGAGACGGGAGAGAAAGCAGGCAGTAGCGTCATTGTCGCAGAATATTGAACATATGTTCAAAAACACTGCCAAACAGGGTAAGGTTGTTATATTTACTACCTAATCTAACAGTTGAGATAGATAACGCTAACTACGTGCTAGCAAACAGTCGTCAACTCCACGCAGAAGGTAGCTAATGTTTTTACTCGTGTGTGTCTGTGTCTGTCAGATTACACAAAAACTACAAGACCGATTTTCACGAAACTCAGTGGAGGGGTGTAGCATGGGTCAAGGAAGAACACAGTAAATTCTGACCATTATCCATCCAGTGGGACTAGCTAGCTACAGTGACCGATTCAGAAGATTTTTACCCTGAATATGTGTGATGTGTCGGCGCTCCATTCACGTGTGTGTGTGTGTGTGTGTGTGTGTGCGTGTGTCTGTGTGTCTGCGTGCGTGCATGCGTGTGTTTGGACTGAAAAAGGTGGTACATGATCTTGGTAAGCAATTTGACAACATTGTAGTAAATATTTTCGGTGCATCAAAAAGCGTCCTCGTTAAGATACCAGCAGACAAGCTAATCCAGCACAAATTAGTGCATAAAAAGTAACCAAAATGAAGTATTTAAACCTCATAATTGAATACAAAATGAGGGGAAAAACTGCAAAAAGGTCCACTTTTTGAAAAAAAGAACCCCCCTTCCACTAGGCTGGCTACGGGCCTGTTGCAGGAGATGAGTGACAGCAGAAACAGCGCACAGTTAATAGCGCTCTTCCGGGTCTTTCCGGAGTTGCCCGAGTAGCTCAGTCGGGAGCGCGTCAGACTGAAGGTATGAAGCCCCAGGTCCGATCCCTGGCTCTGGCAATGAGCTACACTGTTTCCACTTCCACACTTTTACTCTGCACAACAATCTGACGCAGAGCAACCATGATTTTACAGCAAAGTGAAATCATGGTCACTCTGCTTCAGATTGTTCTGCAAAGTAAAAGCTTTCATTTCATGTTGTGTAAAAAAAGTGCAAAAGTCCAAAAGTGTCTTGACAAGTGTTGAAATTAAAGCTAGACCCACGCTAACGCGATTCTTTAAATCCCAGACGATATTTAAAATGGTGGGCTGCTCACATTTAACGACAGGCAGGATTTCACGGAATTTAGGTCTTTTGCATCATGATGCCCCAAAACAACTATTGTTATTTGAGGTATTTGAATCAATACTTATGAAAGTCAAAATCAAAAACTCAAAATAATGTAACTTGTTTTCGTGGATGTGCTCGACTCTCATTGGCTGCTGCCGGTCTCGGACCCGAGTCGCATCTTTAATATGAATTGTGTTGGATCTACTCGCCTGCCTGGCGAGCTGCAGGTTTGAGCAGAGGGCAGCGGCTCATCGGTTAGGCCCCGACCTGCTGCTTTCTGTTCAACCGGACACTCAATGACTCCATTGAATGAACAACCGGCTTAGATTGTACTTTTCAAATTGTGTAAAAAATAGTTGGTTCTTTAATATGTTATTCATACAATTCTATGCTTAACTTAAACCCTCTACAGTTAAAAATAATGAAAATGCTCTGATTAAGGTTCAATTAAGCAATCGAGAGCTCTGTTGGAACAGATACCACAGGCAGTGCCCATCTTGCCCATCTTGCCAAAGACTATCAACATCAATATTATTAGCATTAGTAATGTAACTATTCTCAATTTCCCAGCTGAGCTCACAGACACTTTCACTGACCCCCCCCTCCTTCCTGGGGGGTGAATCCCTTCCTAATTGATAGGGTATTTCTGTTAGTGAAAGGACTATTTCCATACAATATCATGACTTTAGACTTTAAACTATATCTCATTCAATGATTTATTTATTTTACATTAAGTTATACCTTCAGTAACTTCCTTATTTTCCCTCATATTCCATTCAACCACCTTCACAACTCTCATGCTGAAAGTGGCAGCACATGTCTTTCACACATATCAAACTCCCTTTTTCCAGCTTCCCAAGCCTCATCAACTCTTAAACCCCTCGTCAACTTCCTCAAACCTTCCTCAACATCGCTCAGACCCACTAAATTGCTCTGTATCCTAAAAGCTGTTCTTTCTCCTTTTCCTAATTTCTTACAAGAAAATTCAAGTTATATTTATTGACATGTATTATTACTATTTATACACACATTTCACTCCATTATTTTAACTAAAATATTTACTTAACAAAATATCTTTTAGAAAATAAGCCTTTTAATTGATTTCAATAATGATTCCCAGGTACCTCAGGAAAACAAAGTTTCAAAAAATGTGTCCAGTCAATGATTTCCCCAATGAAGAGTTTGCGTGGGCACTAAGACTGTCCACCTGCGCGGCTCATATGTCCTTATTGTGTCAACTTCCTCCTATTGAAGTCCAATCTACACCGGTACATGTTCAGAAGAACTGTTCCCGAAACTAGGTTGAACTGATCAATAGTTAATTTCTTACCTACACATTGTATTTAGGGATCTTATATCTGGGAATTTCAAAAACTCTTCATTGTGGAACTCACAGCTACCAAACGACCCTTTAATTTCCTGGAGTATCTGGTTATCTATTGAAGACTCTGTATAGGAAGTTGAAGAAAGTGTTTTGTGATAATTATATAATGTTTTATATTAATACTAGCATTAGAAGTAGTTTGTATACAGACTGAGCAGATTAGATTTAGCAGCACAAGTAAAGGGTCAACAAGGTTGATTTGTTAGAAACTCCTGTCAGAAATGAAAGATCACCCAGTGCCGAAATAGCCTACAGATGTCTGCTGAGAATTTGTTTATGACTTAATCGTTTCTCCAGATAGGCAGGAATTGTTTCTGTTAACGAGCGATTGACACTAGGTAAATGACGACCGTGGGATCGCATCTTCCTAGTGCACATCAAAGACGGACATCTGCTTTGGATCCATCACCTCTTCACGGGAGGACAGATCATAAAACGGACCCGGACCTGTATCTTCTGATTGGATGAACGGCCATAAGATGTTACGTCATTTTCCTATAAAGCTGCACTCATGTTGGTAAACATTAAGTTCTCACTGAAGGAATTATTCCTGACGTGGGGCTTCCGAGCGGCTTGATTAAAGTTCTATTTGCTTTATCTCCACGATTTCTCCACTGATTTCCGAGACGGTTCTACATCTATGTATTCATATCTTCACCATATTTTACTGTTTCCTCAGATTCCCATTTCAGAAATTAGCTCAAATTCAATTTTCAACATTTTATTTTGTATTTCTGGGTTGTAAAATAGTATTTTATTTTTATTTTCTCCTTTAAATGGTTCAATGTTAATTTAGCTCACTTCTTCAATGCTTGTCATTTTATATTTCTATAGTATCCTTCAAATTCGTACCCTTTGACTACTTCACTCATCTTAAATCCAAGGTCTAATTTATTTCAGGTATTTTATGCTGGCCCCAAATATTTTCTGAAAATAAGACTATAATATATCACTATTCTGTTTACATTCTCCTGCCTGGATTTTACATCAGGCTGTCAGGGCTGCACCAGAGTGCTGCTCCTGTGGATGTCAGCCTTTCATTTCCCTTTAATTTGACTTTATAGAATTTGTCCATAATATGATTTTTAACAAACAAATCCTTGTCCTTCTGGGTCTTAGACGACACCATTACTATTTATTTACTTTATTATTACTTTATTTTTATTATTTAGTGTATATTGTGTATTACTTTAACATTATTCTCATAATAGAATATATAATTTATTTATAATTTGTGATGCCTTATGCACTCTATATGCACTCTATATACAGTTAAATGTTTAGATCCAGCCTGGAGCTGAACCTCTGGAGCCACTGGGGAGCTGTTCAGTTGACGGGAGCTCTCTGACTCTATTTTAAATCTATATGTGTTTGTTTGTGGGATTATGTGTATTTGATTACATGTTTTCATTGTTTAAACTTGGTTTTATACAAGTCCTTGCCCATAGTAACAATGTCTTTGCTTTAATTTATGAATTTATGGTTAGACTTAAACATACTGCTATTAATCAGTCTGTGTAACAGGGCCAAGTGAGTGATTGATTGATTGGATTTTGCTGATCCTATTAGCTATATTCCAATCAATTGATCTAAAACAGCAATTAACCCGTTTTTTTTTGTTTTTTTTTGGCTTGTTGTGAATTTTGGCTTTACATTGAAGAGTTTGTATTGTGTTCTTTTGTAGTTGAAATTGCGGTTGGAAGATCGTATTTTTTTTTCGCCACACTGCTCGGCCGCACCACTCGCACTGACTGAATGTTGTGTTGAGGTGTGTGTGCTGCACCAAACGGGAGCACCGGGACAATGTCATCATACGCAGCACATCAACACAACATTCATACTTTTATTCTGTCTTTTTTTTTTTTTTTGGCTTGTTGTGAATTTTGGCTTTACATTGAAGAGTTTGTATTGTGTCCTTTTTTAGTTGAAATTGCTGTTGTAATTGTGGTAACTTATATTGGTGTGTTTATTGTATGGTTTATCTGATGTTTATATTGTGGTTTCTTTTCACTTACATTGGTGTTTATTGTATGTTTTTTTTTAGTATTTCTTTAATGAAGGTCAATTGCGGTTTTATTATAATAATTGGTCGTATGTATTTGAGGGAGAAATTAACTTAACTGTTTAATGGATATTGACTTTTTATGGATTGTTTAGTGATACTGTGATTGTTATTCTATTTGCCTAAATTGCACATTGTGTACCCAGCGTATTAAATTGGTTATTAAAAAGACTTGGTTATATACTTCCTCTTGGCTTTTCACTCTCCCTTTAACATCACTAATTTTAGCTTCCAGGGTTATTCGACCAGACCGTCCGGTAAACCAAAGGTGGTGGCAGCTACACGCTCCTCTGTCAAATCCAGTTAGGACACGACCTTACTAGGACAGGTTTCGTTACAGTACATTTTGATGATCCTGTACTGTTATCCTAACCAACAAAGGCAGATGTGACAAATGAATGCATAACAATAATATTAGTAAATTGGGTTTGATGTATAAGGTGTTGTAGATTATGCAATAGATCTCAACGTAATTTACTGACAGACATCACTCTTTATCACTTTCACTTTTGAAGGAACTGCTTTGTATTCTGTGTATTGTTTTATTGTAGTGCTGCTTCCTTTCTTGGCCAGGTTTTACTTGCAAACGTGATTTTATTCTCAATGTAAGCTCAAAGTCAAATAGTTTAAATAAGAAAACAATGTATTGAAATGAGAACATCATGAACCTGTGTAATTGTGCTGAAGGACAAGCACTGAAAGCAGAGAGAATTTTGTGTTTGGCATTGAATAGCCTTAAAGAAAACTATGCCGTTTTTGGAAACTTTCATATTTAAGTTGAATGTAGGCAAAAACATTCCAGTCACTCTGAAGAGAGAATACAGTTTACTGTGCGAATAAGTAGCCCCTGAATTGAAGATAAAAATCAAAAGTGCTGTTCGTAATTAGTTTACACTTTTACATCAGATGTCTTGTTTTTGAGTTCCAAATTGAGGAGTTGTGGCATATAATGTAAATGAAGTTAGTTCACTAGTAGTGCGATTTTTTCGTTGTGTATGTGTGTTTGTATATATGAACTCATACATTTTTTAAAGATTGTATTTGGAAAACAAATTCAGGTATAGCACGTGTCCCCCTTTTGAATGGGTTCTATATATAACATTTTAAAACGAATGGTTCTGTGTAGAACGCTATGTTTGGGGGTTCTTCATGTAACCCCTTTGAAGGGGTTCTACATAGAACCATAAAGGGATCCACCAGAGCGATTACTCGAGGAACCCTTTATGGTTCTGTGCAGAACAATTTCTTCTAAGAGTGTGGAGTGTCGCCACACAATTTCTCTCAGAGGGCTTTTGACCAATGGCAATCCAATCCTGAATGACGTCACCACTATCCTGTTGTACTTTATGCGAGAGATGTATTAAGTAGTTTATAATGAGAAGAATAACAATAATCGCCTGTTTTTCATAGTTGCCTATAGGTTTTGTATCCATTGTCTCCTTCATATTAGGAAAGGAAGTTGATCCATAGCCTACTCAGAGACAACTGAGAGTTGGTCTCTGAGCAGCAGCACAAAGGGGTCGAGTCTCTCAATGTCCGTGTGTTGGAGATATTCCACCATATTGGTCCCAGCCTTTAAAACAATGTTAATGAAAGGTACTCACAGTCATTTTAAATATTACATCCTGTAGTGTTTCCTTTCAAAATATAATCTTATTATGACTTGAACTAAATAAATCCTTTGACCCACTAATACCAAATTACAGTTAGGGGGGCCACAGGTGTGATTTGAAAATACGATCTTCCATGTCTTTCTGTTGTGTTTTGACCTGGGGATCTGTAATTGTCCAAGTGGCTACTGCACATGTACTTATTTTATATTAAATGTGTTATTTAATTAGGCTTGGTTCTGGTGAGCATGTACAAGACGTCAGCTTTTTAAATAACTGTGTGTATTGGATCATACACATTTTAGAAATACTCTCTCAAACTTCCCGCATTGGTACCTCACCAGGGAGGTAGAAAAAAGCAATAGCATTGAAAAAGTGTGATTGTAGTTCTGCTCTTCTGCAATATATTTCTACAAGATCAAGAACGGGCTCTGAAAACACTGAGGGTACAGGACGAGGACAGCGAAGCAATGAGCAACACTTGATACAGGATAAGAGCAACGGATACTTAGAATTTATAGGTGTAGGCCCCGTAGTAAAATATTCCCATCCGTTTTCATGGTACAATACTTTGATAATGACCCCCAATAGTCTTTCAAATGCCTGAATATCTGAAAAACATTTTTTTTTTCTGAATTGAAAACCCTAGCTGGCTATGCATTCGTTTGGCACCATCTAACATTTCGGAATCTGTGCATTCTTTACCCTTCCACAGGCGGTACACACTGGCAGCAAAACATAAATTGTTACCTTGGTTTATGTCTATTATTTTACTAAATAAAATACCTTTTAAGCGCCTCCGCGCACCACCACCACCTTGCATATTTCTAATCACAGTGACCGTTATTCGCAAACTCAAATGTGATAGAATTTTGTTGTGACTTTGTAGTAAATTAGCTATGCTCTGTAAGAAATCTGCAGCGTCCAGCTCCCCCACATTTCGCCTCCTCGATTAGAAAAGATTATTTAATGACCCCGAGCTCGGTCTCAGCTGTACAAAATCATTAGGACCCACATTGTGTGATATTTCATTTAGCAATCCTTGCACAGCTCCATGCTCAATACGGACAGCATTCATATAAGATTGTACCAGATCCAGGTTCACAAACCTGAATTCTTCATAAAACTCCATACCCCGAAACCTATTAATTTCTCGGTCATAGCGACGAATAATCTCCAAAAACCCCCGAGGAGGGTCCCCGCCAACGCCACCCTCAGCCATTTGTTCATCATTTTCATTATTCATCTCTAACATTGCAGCATCACCACCCCCGATCTGATTATCATTGTTATTAGCTACCGATGCTAGTTCCTTAGATACATCCTGATCTATATATTCCTGAATTTCCAAGTTTACCGGATGGCCTCCCGTCTGGAGAGTGTGCAACAGTGTCTGTGACCGTGCTAATTGTGACACATTTGTTCTAAATTTAAGCCTACGCAGCATTCTTTTCGCAGCATTAATTTTATTTCGCATTACCCCCCTAATTACACAAGCAGACTGACAGATTTTGTGCTTCTCCTTTTTCATTGTTTGTCAATTGTTGTTTTCAGAATTGGTTGTTTTTTGTAACAACCCTTCTCGATCTTGCAGAGACTGATTGATTCACAGTGTGAATTACAGATTCATCAAACTCTCATCAGAAACGGGGCAATTCCCTATTTGTTTTAACAAATTTGTCAAAACATGTATTATGCACTGAGCGGTGTTTAACGCCTCCACAAGCTGACTGCATATCTTGCTAAACACCAGGGCCCTACAATCACCAGGGGTCTGTATGTCAACACAGGGTGATTGATCACATTTCATCTCAGTATCCCCACTAGTGGTGGCTTTAACCGTGCTTTTACCCCGTTTACCTCTTTTTACAGTAGCGGAGCTCGGTCGGTTCACTTTCACACATTGCACCCCCACATCGGTGGTGTCGTGTGCCACCCGGTTTGTCTTACTCAGGGCTTTTCTGGGCGCTGTGTTTCCCCTTTGTGTGACTGGTGGCTGTCTCCCCCGCTGTAGAACGGACCTCCCTTTATCAGCACGATCGGATCTCTTCACCTGTTTTCCACTTGACAAGCCTCTCAAGCAGGGCAATGCAGGCTGTGCCGCATTTTTAGCTATAATAAAACAAACATGTCAATTACACTTTATACAGTGACTTTTCACTACATTTCGAACAAATACAAAATATAATATTATTATTATTATTATTATTATTATTAATAACATTGGTAAAAACGGTGAATGTTACACACCTCCATTCAAAGTTTGCTCTGTGACTTGGGGTGGGTGGGGGAGTGCTTAGTTATGTGGGTTAAACAACTGTCAAATCAAAAAACAAACATTGGTCCCATAAATGTACACAATATAATGTTTTAGAAGATGTAATTAATTTATAATATGTAACAACTTGTTCTATGGCATACCATGAAATCTGAATAAAACTGGCCATTAAACACATTGCTTTGGCCCACCTTCAGAACACGTGTCTCCTGCGGTTTGGAAGGCGCTGTTCGGGACGTAGGCGTTGGGGGTTGCGAGTTCCACTCTCCGTGGTCCCCTGCGGGGTGCTCGGCCCGACAGTCTCGGCTCTGTTATTCTGTGCTGTAATATCTCGGTTCTCTCTCACCTTAAATTATACAAACCATGAACTATGCATGATATACTAACACTTTTAAACCCAACTCTATTACTATAAAAAACATTCTTACCATCAATACATGATAACGCATTTACTAGCTCTTCCTCATCAAATGGACCCCAGTCAGATGCCATTATGAAGAGTGTGTCCCTTCATATATTATATTGGATGTGTAAAATTAACTGCTTGGAGCGGCTTATTTATGGGGGGGCAAAATGGTATTTCATAATTTTTCTAAGAATCACACAAAATTGTATTCCACATAACATACCAGGAAACCGCCAAAAATGTTGTTCTTATTACAGAATTCAGTTGGGGCGGTATGTTGGGGTGTCTATTTCACTCCGATAAAGTTGATCTCCAACAGACATCTGTATCTATGCGTGCTATGGTCATGGTCTCACGTTCAAAACAACGTGTACACACTGGGTGAGGTGACCATTTGGAGAGATAAATTGTTATCACATATTTGTTATGGACACGAGCCTAATGGGTACAAATGACTGTACCCACGTGGCACCCATACACGCACCCAACTCCACCCACACTCCTCCTCCTCTGTAGAGCCACTGCCCCCCATTTACCCACGTGTCCCCACACACGCCCCCAACCCCACCCACACCCCGTCTCCTCTGTAGAGCCGCCGGCCACCATTTACAGTATAAAGAGCATGCTGGTAAACACAGAAAACATGTCACCCGTTCGGGACAGAACAGGTCTGCGGTAACTGGTGGAAACCCCCATAGCGCACTATGGCTACACCAGCTAAGAAGACACCCCCTAGCGACCACGCTGCTGATGAAGATGCGGGGGCACCTAACACAAAATTAAGATGGTCGGAAGACAGGGACCCAAAAGAGGTAACACTTTATTTTACTTTAAAAACGTGTTTAGAATATTATTATTAATTTTAAACGTATGCCGGTGTTTACATGCTGTTAGGCCGTATGTGTGTATATATAAATTTCAATGCAAAGTGAATTTAAATGCATGTTTTCTTCTTTGTATGTTTATCAAAAGAATAGTGTCAGCGCTCCTCCTCCGAGCCCCAGGGATGCTCTCCCAATGTCTGATGAAGACGAAGGTGTCAACACTGGTGATGAGTCTGAAGATGATGACAAGGACCATGAACATGGCAGGGAGGATAAAACCTCAGACACTGATGATGGAGTTGGACCATCAATGGAAAGAGAGGTAAATATAGAGGTCCTACAACTGTGTATAGTTGTGTACTTCTTTACTGATCGACACACATTACAGTTTTAAGTGTTATTTTCTTTTCTCTTCATTAGAATAGTGGAGTACCAGACACCAGTGATATGGATTCCTCTGTCAACTCTTTAAGACCCCGAACAAGATTGAACATTGCATGCTTCTGTTCTTGCCTTGCTAGAACCCACAAGAGTTTTGATTCAGACAGGGAAGTTCCGAGATATAATTGTAAAAACTATGATGATCATGTAACACTAGTGATGACACACACCATAAAGGGCATTATTGCGCTAGTGTTACAACATTGTATTGGCCGTGAATTAGTTGATAAGTGTGAGGCCTGTCTGATAGGTGACCCCAGCCAAGCACAGCATCTCTGTCTAACTTTAGATCACGAGCAAGGGAGTGTCTGGAGTAGTGTCGCTCTTATATGTAACAAAATAAGTGTCACCCACTTTCTAAATGTTGTGTTATGTGTTGCACGTGCCCTATGTGGGCTATGCATCACCAGACAGACTGAGAAAGAAGTGAAATCTCTTTTGCATAGCTTAGAAACATGCACTCTACCTTCGAGATGGTTAAGTGACTTGTTGGAAAGTGTAGATGAGTAAGTGATACAATTAATTGAGAAGGTTATAAATAACAAGCCTTATAAGATGTTTTACAAATTTGTTTTGCAATAAGACATTATATATATTTTTTCCAGAGAAAGAAAACTCCTGCTGCCGTGGGTTTATGTATACGTATGTTTAAGGAATCTCTGCTTGAAGATGCCATCCTCACTCTAATAGCTCACAAGTTTGGTGATTTGTGATGACACTGGTAATCCTAATGTGACATTGCTGGTTGAGGATATTGTGAAAACAGTGGATGCCCTCCCCAACATGCTCAAGAGAATGCTGTATAAAGATCCACGTCCTGGTGTACCTGCTTTTACAGCTGTTCAAAAAGTTCTCCAGAGTTCTTTTGGAAACACCATCCCTATCATGACCAAGTCCAATATATATGTGTGTATTTAAAACTTGTATTTTTTAATTTACTAAAACAGTATCATAGGACAATATAACCTTAAAAACACAGTTTATGCTATAAAACATTACACCTCCACACAAGCAGGGTGAGGTACACTCGGACCCTCACCATGATGGATGTCACCCTAGCAAAATGGCTACCATCTTACCAAATGACCTATGACCTTACAAATGGTAACAAAATGGCTCCCATCTTACCAGATGACCTATGACCTTACAAATGGCTGACATCCAATATGGCCGATATCATCCAAGATGGCTGACAAGGGAGGGTAAAAGGGTAACCCTGGGGGTGATGGGAAGGAGAGAGAAGTTCCGGTTCAAAGGTGGGGGTAACCGGAAGGTGAGGTGGGCCTTCCGGTCTATGGTACGTAGGGAGGGCGGGACTTCCGGCTGTCAAAATTGTAAGTGATGCTGCCATCATACCGTTTGACATTGTCTCCAAGGTTCTCATCGTGAATAACAAACAAAATTCAAACTACCTTCTGGCCTGACCTTCTAGCTTGACCTAATCTTTCTTAAGTATACAAGAGAGAAAAACAGGTGTGAGAAAAGAATTTCTAACTTTCCTTCCATACATACATACATACATACATACATACATACATACATACATACGGAAAATAAATAATAGAATTTTGAATCACAATAAGATGTTATCAAGTACAGAAAAAGAAAATGTAATAAAATGTGATCTTAAATACATACAAATAAAGAAAATTGGTTTACTATTTCCAGATTCCTTTTTTGAAATACATTGACATGCATTACAAATGAGTATTTACATTATATTTACAGCCGGTGCTCGTGTGTCACTGTGTCCCTCAGGCTGTGGTAGGCGCTGACATATTGGGCAGCCAGGGTGGCTGTGTGTCCCTCCCCCAGGAGGACTGACCGTTTTTCTTTTTTCTAAGTTTTGTCACAGGTTGGGTGGGCATCCATTATGTTGTTACAGAATGTGTCCCTTATTTTGGGCTAAAGCTTTCCGTGGAGGGGAACGTGGATCAGTTTGTACCATTTTTGGGAAGATCTGCCTTGTTGGGGCGGAGCTGTGATCCAGGTGAACAGCAGATCGGGTATAGGTGGGCATGTGGGCAGAGGAGTAGGAAGGCCGGTCAAGCAAATAAGCTTGCTAAGGTACGCAGCAGCAGCAAGCAGCCCCCCCATCCAGCCAGCCAGCCAGTCTGGCTAG
Source organism: Amia ocellicauda (assembly GCF_036373705.1). Taxonomy (NCBI): domain Eukaryota; kingdom Metazoa; phylum Chordata; class Actinopteri; order Amiiformes; family Amiidae; genus Amia; species Amia ocellicauda. The sequence goes on along the minus strand of NW_027102992.1, from coordinate 195,909 downwards.
CAGTGACTGAGTGGTTGACAGACGGCAAGCAACGGAATGTACGTGCTCTGTGATGTCATAGCAGTCAGCTGAGAGAGGCTCGTGATGTCATCGCTGAGCTGTCTGTCTGTCTGTCTGTCTCTCTCTCTCTCTCTCTCTCTCTCTCTCTTCCTCTCAATTCAATTCATTTGTATTGTCAAAGCAATTGGACATACATACATACATACATATATATATATATATATATATATATATATATATATATATATATATATATATATACATACATACATACATCCATACATGCTAGAAAGTCATTACTATGTTATCTTAAAGGCTAACTAAGCAGAACATATATCATTATAGAACAGAGTTCATAGGTCAACACATGGTTTTAGGGAACAGGCTCGTAGGTCATACCGTTTGACATTGTCTCCAAGGTTCTCATCGTAAATAACAAACAGAAATCAAACTATCTTCTGGGCTGACCTTCTAGTTTGACCGTATCTTTCTTAAGTATACAAGAGAGAAAAACAGGTGTAAGAAAATAATTTCTAATTTTCCTTCTACACATATATACATACATACATACATATGTAGCGTTATGTTGGGTGTATTTGGATAAGAGCATTTGGGCTCTGAGCTGAAGCACGGATCTAAAGAAGACCTCTCCCCCCCCCAAAGTTATCAGATTTCCTTAGCTCATCAGCTTGGAACTGGTTTGCATCAAAGTGACAGTTTTGGGGAGGATGGCACCGAGAAGAGGCCAAATAGTTTGGAATTCTGCTATGAGATGTCTGGAGAAAGGGGCCTGTAGGTGATAAAAACTCTTTGAAGTGGACGAGAGCCGAAATCCCGACATAGAGCTACGAACCCGGGCCAACCGGCATTTCCAAAAGATGGCATGGATTGACATCAGTCATAAATCAAGCCCCCCTCCAATAGGACACTGGGGGCTGAAACCGAAATCCAATCTCAAGAACTCAGGGACCAATCACCTACTGATCTGACAGACTTTAAGGAACAGCGGACAGTCTTTCTCTCTCTCTTTCTCTCACCTGAACCAGAAACTCGCTGCCACAGCTCAACCTGTAGCTCTGTTGCCAGAACCAGAATCAGAAACCAACCAAGTCTTTGCCGGCAACAGAAGAGTTAAACTGGGAGAAGGAGATTGAGCCGTACGAAGAATTCTTTTAAAGGACTTTATTAAATAAATAACTTTACAGACCCACCTGATCAGTGGAGTTTTACAGCTGGACAATTGACTAAGTCGACTGAATACGAAAGTGTCAGTCACTTAAATAGCTATTTGAGTCTTAAGAAACTTGACCCTTGGAATAAACAGGGCCCTGCTTTCCTCAAAGACTTTGTCTTCAAGTAACTACGGTGGAACCCTGCTTACAAAGAAGATTTTGTGCACAACCTTGGAGCATTCAAACCAGTGGAAAATCTGTTTGGAAAAGACTCTACATTCGCGAAACCCCAACTTCCAGGTGCATCGACTGAGTGGAAGTTCTTGGACAAAGCCGAACCAGACTGCCTTTGTTCCAAACCACACAGACCTCGTGCCGAGTGCTGTTATCTGAGCCCGAAGCCAGAGAGGCCTCTCTGCGACGAAGTTCACATAAGTTTAACAGTTTGGAGTTTGTGATTCATGACATTTGAGAAATCAATTAGAAATGTTAATCTGTGATTCATAACTCTAGAATGTGTAATATCATTTAGTTTTCTTAAATATAAATGTGTGTTGCATTAAACTGTTTTGTTGATAATTTTAGAAATAAAATCTGTCAACCCCGAGAAATATCTTCTCATTCCTGTTTAACTGTTTAGTCTGAAATTGACACAAGTGAATAGACATTAGATTATTGGTGGCCCTGCCTATCCTTAATCATTGAATAATAATCAGTTAAGGGAAATTGTGGTAACAAATAGGATCTTTCTCGGCACCTAAACGTAAATGAGACTGATATATATATAACGAGAAGTTACCCGACATAAATACTAACCTGCGTAGTTATTTAATGTCTGACTAATAATACTAACAATAGACTCACCTTCGTCTTACTAACCGGTATTGTAGTCAATGTGTTTATAACCTTTTTTGTTTAACGATTTGTTAAACGGAATGTATGTGCTCTGTGCTGTCATAGCAGTAAGCTGAGAGAGGCTCGTCATGTCATCGCTGAGCTGGCTGGCTGGCTGGCTGGCTCTCTGTGTGTGTGTGTGTGTGTGTGTGTATGTGTGTCTCTCTGTCTGTCTGTCTGTCTGTCTGTCTCTCTCTCTCTCTCTCTCTCTCCCTCTCAATTCAATTCATTTGTATTGTCAAAGCAATTGGACATGCATACATACATACATACATATATATGGAAAATAAACAATATGTGTACATCTCTTTCGGCATTAGTGGTGCCCTCACAGATGTGCAAGTTACATGACAGACAGACAGACACACACACACACACTTTCACACACAGACAGACAGACAGACAGACAGACACACGCATATTATGGGTCTTTGTTGGGTAGTGAAATGGGTAGCATCAGTCGCAGTGTGGGTTATGTCAGGGAGCCAATCATAGTCCCCGTTATTTGCATATCGTGGCGCAAAGCATTCTGGGAAAAGCAACTAAACACGTTTAGTCATGTATTTGTCCATAGTTTACACATGAGATGAAAGAGACAGTATGACGTGTTGAGCAACTGGGATTCCTCATGTGTATGTGAGGGGCAGAGGAACCGGATCCCAAGTTTGCGTCCCAGGTGCTATAGGTTTCAAAGCATGCAGGGGAATAGGCACCCCACCCTGACACCTATAGAAGACTGGATAGGGAGATATAAATAGCAATGGGGAGACTCTTGACTTGGTGTGGCTCTATCCATATAGTGGGGCCAGCAGGTGCAGCAATAGAAGCTCAGCCTGGGGAGACTGGATTTAGCATTTCCTCTCCATTTTGATAACTATCCATAATCATTTCTGCAAAATACTTCTATGATACCTATGTATGTTTTTTACTTGTACTATATTATACTATCAAGTATCAGTGTACACATACAATGTGACCTGTTACATTAATACAGAGGCCACGGAAGGCCAGATCACTAATAGCCACTGTCCCCTGATATTACACTTTTTCACAATCACTTTGGCACTCATTTCAGAACCTTGATGTCATTTTTCAAAACTCTAGACACTAAACTCACACCCGATGATCAAAATGCACATTTTTCAAAACTCTAACACTTTTTTACAATTGCTTGGATACAATACACATCAACCTCAGATCATTTGTTCATTGAACTAAAATGACACAACTTAACATCAAAGTATTACCATTTCAAAATGCAATTCACACATTACATCTGAGATCACTGTCTATTCATTTCATTACAAAGATCTAATTATCAATTGATACAGCTGCTCAAAATGATAAGTGACTGTTGCATTACTCTTAATGCATAATTTTATGGAAACTGACAAACAATATTCCATGTTTCGATCATGAAAGTTTCAGGATAATGAGATCCATTGACACCAATAACCGAGGAGCATGAACCAGTTGGACTACATTATCTATGGATGTAATATTTCATCATCATTCATCATCATGTAGCACTTTTCCACACCATGTTTTCAGTGTGGAAGGAAAGTTAGAAATTCTTTCTCTAATACCTGTTTTTCTCTCTTGTATACTTAAGAAAGATAAGGTCAAGCTAGAAGGTCAGGCCAGAAGGTAGTTTGATTTCTGTTTGTTATTTACGATGAGAATCTTGGAGACAATGTCAAACAGTATGATTGAAGTGCCTGCTCCCTAATCCATGATCTATGAACTCTGTCCTATAATGATATAAATTCTGCTTAGCTAACTTTTAAGATAACATAGTAATGACTTTCTGATTATAACCAGCTCTTTGATTTTTGTGTATAAAAGCTCTGACTGTTAAAATGAAGGCAGAGCGACTTTGGGATCTACTTGAGTCACTGTTCCTCTCCACGCTGCGTGTATTAAAGGCATTGCAACTAACGCTCCAACCTGGTTGAAGATGATTGTTCTTCCACATCAGATTTGACATTACTGTATGTATGCAGGCCCTTGTAATTGCTTTTCCAATACTGCCAACTGGTTATTGATGATTGATTTCACATTGTGGTACGAGTATCGAGTGAAATGAGTGCTATCCACCCCAGCAACACAGTGATAACATGGAGCCGGCAAGTCATCCAGGTCACAATAGAGGTCAAGCAGTGGGAGGAGGAAGACGTGGTGGTCAAAGGAATGGAAGGGGACATGCACCCCTTCTGAGAGGTGGTCGTGGGCCTCGTCATAGAGGAGGGCTTAGGCCTCACCAGAGAGGCAGCCATGGGCCTCATTTGAGAGGTGTTGGGGGAACGTGGTAGAGGACAAGGCCACGGACCAGACAGCGGCAGCAACAGCAAATAGTGTCCAGTGAAATCCGAGAAATAGTTGTAGAGCATGTTGTAAATCATGGCATGACCATGACTGAGGCAGCTACAATGATTCAATCAAACCTCAGAATCAACTCAGGATCAACTGTGGCCTCAATCATCAGAAATTTCCGTACTGAGAAGCGGCAAGTCTTCAGCATGCACTAAACATTAGGCTACTCTCAATTGTCAAATGACTGTATACTGCATACCAATGTGTAGCACAGAGTATAGTGTGCCTTTTGAAAGAAATGCAGACAGAGTGAAGCAGCTGATGACTGAGTGTGTTCAGGTATGTTCAGTTTCAAGATGCCTCTTGTGAAAAATGGTTGTGAGAACCTGAACCTGAACACAGGGCTGATGGAAATTCAGAAGTACAGTAATCAATCCTTTGTTTTACACTAAGCCAGGTGAGGAACACTGCAGTTGACATTTTACTGTAGTTTTGTTCTTTTTTGTAGCTAATTATTGTTGCATGGCTTCAAAGAAACCTATGGTGTGATTTGATTGTATTGCATCAATACATTTCAGATTTTGTTCAATGATTCCACTGTGTCTGTAGTATTCTCTCTACTAGTCCTTTTACAGTGATGTATTTATGTGTAGTACCATAATGAAACATGTATCACATATTTTGTACTACAATATTTAATGATTGTACGAACAACTACACAGTGAAACTATCGGTATCTTCTGTGTGGGTGATCTAAATACATTTTACTATGGTATTTCATGATAAATGAATTATTTGAACCAACAAGTCTGCAAGTGCTAGGTTTCTTTAAAGATATGAATGCACAATGCAATGTTTTGAACATTGGACAGCCTGTGTTACAAGTGATGACCGTTTTGAGTTTTGTGTCTAGAGTTTTGAAAAATGACATCAAGGTTCTGAAATTAGTGACAAAGTGATTGTAAAAAACTGTATATTCATCCTATTTAATGTGCTCTTTTAAAATGTACTTTTCTTTTTTATGTTGCCATTTCTGTTCTACCAATGTTTCAGTTGTTAGCCAAAGATTGACAGAGTACATCTCATACACACAGGCCAGACAGCAAGGATTTCTTTTTGAAATTCAATTACAAATGCTGCATGAATTCATCAATACGATTAGAGCTCCTGAAAACTCACTCTACAGCATCTCATTAGCAGTGAAAAGAAACCAAGAAAGTTGGGACAGTCGACTGTTTACCACTATGTAACATCACCTTTTCTTTTAATAACACTTATTAAGCACTTGGGCACTGAAGACACCACTTGGTTAAGTTTAGCAAGCGGGATTTTCCCCCATTCATCCATTATGCATTTCCTCAGCTGCGCAACTGCACAGGGCCTTCGTTGTCTTAATTTGCACTTCATAGTGCGCCACACATTCTCAATTCGGAGACAGGTCAGGACTGCAGGCAGGCCATGCTAGCACCCGCACTCTCTGCCTACGCAACCATGCGCTTGAAATCTGAGCAGAATGTGGTTTGGCGTTATCCTGCTGAAAAATGCAGGGACGTCCCTGGAAAAGATGATGTCTGGATGGCAGCATATGTTGCTCCAAAATGTGTACATCTCTTTCTGCAAAAATGGTGCCCTCACAGATGTGCGAGTTACATGACAGACAGACACTCATACACACTGTCACACCCACACACACACACACACTTTCACAGACAGACACACGCACACACACACACACACACACACACTTTCACAGACAGACACACGCACACACACACACACACACACACACACACACACACACACACACTTTCACACAGAGACAGACACACACACACTTACATACATACATACATACATACATACAGTGAGGGAAAAAAGTATTTGATCCCCTGCTGATTTTGTACGTTTGCCCACTGACAAAGAAATGATCAGTCTATAATTTTAATGGTAGGTGTATTTTAGCAGTGAGAGACAGAATAACAACAAGAAAATCCAGAAAAACGCATTTCAAAAAAGTTATAAATTGATTTGCATGTTAATGAGGGAAATAAGTATTTGATCCCCTATCAATCAGCAAGATTTCTGGCTCCCAGGTGTCTTTCATACAGGTAACGAGCTGAGATTAGGAGCACTCTCTTAAAGGGAGTGCTCCTAATCTCAGCTCATTACCTGTATAAAAGACACCTGTCCACAGAAGCAATCAATCAATCAGATTCCAAACTCTCCACCATGGCCAAGACCAAAGAGCTGTCCAAGGATGTCAGGGACAAGATTGTAGACCTACACAAGGCTGGAATGGGCTACAAGACCATCACCAAGCAGCTTGGTGAGAAGGTGACAACAGTTGGTGCGATTATTCGCAAATGGAAGAAACACAAAATAACTGTCAGTCTCCCTCAGTCTGGGGCTCCATGCAAGATCTCACCTCGTGGAGTTTCAATGATCATGAGAACGGTGAGGAATCAGCCCAGAACTACATGGGAGGATCTTGTTAATGATCTCAAGGTAGCTGGGACCATAGTCACCAAGAAAACAATTGGTAACACACTACGCCATGAAGGACTGAAATCCTGCAGCGCCCCCGCAAGGTCCCCCTGCTCAAGAAAGCACATGTACAGGCCCGTCTGAAGTTTGCCAATGAACATCTGAATGATTCAGAGGAGAACTGGGTGAAAGTGGTCTCAGATGAGACCAAAATCAAGCTGTTTGCCATCAACTCAACTCGCCGTGTTTGGAGGAGGAGGAATGACCCCAAGAACACCATTCCCACCATCAAACAAGGAGGTGGAAACATTATGCTTTGGGGCTGTTTTTCTGGTAAGGGGACAGGACAACTGCACCGCATCAAAGGGACGATGGACGGGGCCATGTACCGTCAAATCATGGGTGAGAACCTCCTTCCCTAAGCCAGGGCATTGAAAATGGGTCAAATACTTATTTCCCTCATTAACATGCAAATCAATGTATAACTTTTTTGAAATGCATTTTTCTGGATTTTTTGGCTGTTATTCTGTCTCTCACTGTTAAAATACACCTACCATTAAAATTATAGACTGATCATTTCTTTGTCAGTGGGCAAACGTACAAAATCAGCAGGGGATCAAATACTTTTTTCCCCCACTGTACATACATATATATGGAAAAGAAACATTACAAGTATAAATCACAATAAGATGTAATAAAGTACAGATAAACAAAATGTAATAAAATGTGATCTTTTTGAAAATGCAGGGACGTCACTGGAAAAGGTGATGTCTGGATGGCAGCATATGTTGCTCCAAAATGTGTACATCTCTTCTGCAAAAATGGTGCCCTCACAGATGTGCGAGTTACATGACAGACAGACAGACAGACACTCACACCCACACACACACACTTTCACAGACAGACATACACACACACACACACTCACTTTCACACAGAGACAGGCACACACACGTACAGACACACACACTCACTTTCACACAGAGACAGACACACACACACACACATACATACATACATACATATGGAAAAGAAACAATACATTTATAAATCACAATAAGATGTAATAAAGTACAGAAAAACTAAATGTAAGAAAATGTGATCTTTAATACACACAAATATGTATGGCTGGTCGGATGCGTCTTGGACTCGGGTTCCTCTTCATTACGTATAACGCTTTTGCCTTTTGCTAAAGCTTTCCGTGGAGGGGATCGTGGGTGAGTTTGTACCATTTTTGGGAGGATCTGCCTTGTTGGGGCGGAGCTGTGATCCAGGTGAACAGCAGATCGGGCATAGGTGGGCATGTGGGCAGAGGAGTAGGAAGGCCGGTCAAGCAAATAAGCTTGCTAAGGTACGCAGCAGCAGCAAGCAGCCCCCCCATCCAGCCAGCCAGCCAGTCTGGCTGGCAGTGACTGAGTGGTTGACAGACGGCAAGCAACGGAATGTACGTGCTCTGTGATGTCATAGCAGTCAGCTGAGAGAGGCTCGTGATGTCATCGCTGAGCTGGCTGGCTGGCTGGCTCTGTGTGTGTGTGTGTGTGTGTCTATGTCTGTCTGTTTTTCTGTTTGTCAGTCTGTCTGTCTGTCTCTCTCTCTCTCTCTCCCTCTCAATTCTATTCATTTGTATTGTCAAAGCAATTGGACATACATACATACATACATACATATATATATATATATATATATATATATGTATGTAGCGTAAGGTACACTTTTAAATTTCAATTAAAGAAGTGAATTCATAGTATCACCTTATCACGAATCCTGGAGTCTTGTAGAACTCAATTTCTGTAATAATTGGACGCAGACACCAATTCCAAAGATATAAATTGTCAAATTTATTTAAAAACAAAGACTAAATGTAGCACTACACTAATTATACAAAAGGGAAAAACTAATTAAAATTCAACTCTAGTTCAACAAATCAAAGACAAATCACTTCCGTGACCAAATCAAAGACCATGGGATCCCATAGGATAACACACAAATCGTTAAACAAAAGAGGTTATAAACACATTGACTACAATACCAGTTAGTAAGATGAAGGTGAGTCTCTTGTTAGTATTATTAGTCAGACATTAAATAACTACGCAGGTTAGTATTTATGTCAGGTAACTTCTCGTTATATATATATATCAGTCTCATTAACGTTTAGGTGGAGAGAAAGATCCTATCATTACTTGTTACCACAATTTCCCTTAACTGATTATTATTCAATGATTAAGGATAGGCAGGGCCACCTATAATCTGGTGTCTATTAACTTGTGTCAATTTCAGACTAAACAGTTAAACAGGAATGAGAAGATATTTCTCGGCGTTGACAGATTTTATTTCTAAAATTATCAACAAAACAGTTTAATGCAACACACATTTATATTTAAGAAAACTAAATGATATTACACATTCTAGAGTTATGAATCACAGATTAACATTTCTAATTGATTTCTCAAATGTCATGAATCATGAACTCCAAACTGTTAAACTTATCTGAACTTCGTCGCAGAGAGGCCTCTCTGCCTTCGGGCTCAGATAACAGCACACGGCACGAGGTCCGTGTGGTTTGGAACAAAGGCAGTCCGGTTCGGCTTTGTCCAAGAACTTCCACTCAGTCGATGCACCTGGAAGTTGGGGTTTCGCGAAAGTAGAGTCGTTTCCAAACAGATTTTCCACTGGTTTGAAGGCTCCAAGGTTGTGCACAAAATCTTCTTTGTAAGCAGGTTTCCACCGTAGTTACTTGAAGACAAAGTCTTTGAGGAAAGCAGGGCCCTGTTTGTTCCAAGGGTCAAGTTTCTTAAAACTCAAATAGCTATTTAAATGACTGACACTTTCGTATTCAGTCGACTTAGTCATTTGTCCAGCTGTAAAACTCCACTGATCAGGTGGGCACAGGTGGGCAGCGCAGTCTGTAAAGTTCTTTATTTAATAAAGTCCTTTAAAAGAATTCTTCGTACGGCTCAATCTCCTTCTCCCAGTTTAACTCTTCTGTTGCCGGCAAAGACTTGGTTGGTTTCTGGTTCCGGTTCGGGCAACAGAGCTACAGGTTGAGCTGTGGCAGCGAGTTACTGGTTCAGGTGAGAGAGAGAGAGAAAGAAAGGCCGTGTTTGTCCTTTATAGTCTATCAGATCAATAGGTGATTGGTTCCTGAGTTCTTGAGATTGGATTTCGGTTTCAGCCCCCAGTGTCCTATTGGAGGGGGGCTTGATTTATGACTGATGTCAATCCATGCCATCTTTTGGAAATGCCGGTTGGCCCGGGTTCGTAGCTCTATGTCGGGATTTCGGCTCTCATCCACTTCAAAGAGTTTTTATTTCCTACAGGCCCCCTTCCCCAGACATCTCACAGCAGGGATTCCAAGCTATTTGGCCCATTCTTGGTGCCATCTTCCCAAGACTGTCACTTTGATGTAAACCAGTTCACATGCTGATGAGTTAAGGAAATCTGATAAATTTGGGGGGGAGAGGTCTTCTTTAGATCAGTGCTTCAGCTCAGAGCTAAAATGCTCTTATCAGAATACACCCAACATAACGCTACACTGGTTAATTCTGTTCTGGGAAAACCACAATCCTGCAGGTTTAATAAGTCTCTCTACACATCAGTCCCTGAGTACCTTCAACCAATGGTCATTTTGACCAATTAAGCCCAAGAATTGAGTCAATTAAGTTGTCATGGACTACCCAGTGAAGACGTGAACTCACGACTAGGTCACACTGTGAGCTCACCAGAGCAGACATTACACTGAGCTCACTGTGAGCTCACTTAGCGCTTTTCCAGCGACATGGTGCCGGTGCTGGAGCCGGAGCTGCTGCTCGGCCTGGGATCCAGCTGATCTTTTTTGAACCGGCCCGCTTTTCCACCGGTTTTGACGTCACTGGATGTGGGCGTTCCCAAGCATGGAGTAGAAGTGGAGAAACACAGCAATAGTAATCAGCACCGAGGCGACTGCGTCTTTAAACCCCATTTAACATCACAATCAAACTCATTCCGCGTCTATGGCAAATCGTAACCCTAATGTTACAAATGTTCCCTAAACACCTATTTTGCAGGATCAATAAAAAATTATTAGGATTTTTTAAACTTTTACTGACACACATAGTTAATAGCAATGTGTTATAACTTTACCGAAAATAATAATCTGTATATCTTTAATTGTTTAGACGTTATTAAGATATAATGCATCTTTCACATAGGGAACATTTGTAACATGTTAGGAAAAACAAACAAATGATTTGAAAATATTCATAATTACAGCATACAATTTGTCAGGCTTCATAACAATGGTATTTATAACATACTCTGTAAAAATCAAGCAAATAGCATTTGTGGTTCACGAGAAAATATATATATATAATCAAAGCTATCAGACTATAGCAGCCGGTGTATGAAGACACATACGATTATACAGCATTATTTGGCAGCTTCGCAAGACCTAATTTGAAACGTTGTTGGTAAGTTAGATAATTAGTGGGGACCCTCTATTTGCAGTTCTTCCCCTCCATAATTGCTAAAATAAAGTTTTACTGACATTTTATTGACCCTACCACTGCATAGGGCACATCTGTAACATGAACGCTACTGAATGGCACATACATTGAAAACTACGGAGAACTGAGACAAATCCACTTTACACTTCATAAATAATCTTAAAACGTTTCCAACCAAGGCAACACCCACTTGAAATACGTTCATTCTCATTTTTGGTAAACAAAAAGAGAGATTGTTACATATGTTCCCTATGATGCATCTACAGAGAGAGAGAGACAGACAGACACTCTCTCTCTCTCTCTCTCTCTCTCTCTCTCTCTCTCTCAGCTGGGAGTGTGTGGGAGGGGTCTGCAGTGAGCGGGAGTGCTGCTGAGAGCTCTGTCCTTTGGCTGCGTTTTTTTGTTGCTTTACTTTTTTCAGTTTGTTTATTTTGTCTTCTGTTTTCAGTGCTTTTCTTATTGTGGGGGAACAGGGGAGGGGAGGGGGGAGTACCGGTAGTTCTTCCCGGGTCGGGGGGTCGGACCCCCTGAATGCGTCTTTTGAAAAACTGACCCGACGCCATGGAGTCAAGATCGCTCCGGTGCAGTTCTGCCCCCTAGAGCAGTGTGTGTTAGCGGTTGGGGAGGTAGCAGGGTGTGAAAATATCAAGTCTGCTGCCATTGTTATCTTCTTAAAAACCACTGATCTGCTCAATCAGCTAGTGGCTAATGGCACAGTGTTAGACGACACTTTCACCCCGGTGTTGCCGCTCGCTGCTCCTGCCCGGAAGGTAACGCTGTCTAACGTCCCTCCGTTCATCCGCACCGGCTCGGGCAGCTGATGTCCGGCATTAAGAGGGTCCCGCTGGGCTGCAAAGCCCCGCAACTGAAACACGTCGTGTCCTTCCGAAGGCAGCTGTATATGATCCTCAATAACATCAATGAGGATCTTAATGTCTCCGAAGTTGGATCTCTCTTGCTGCCACCACCACGAAGATTGCTCTTTAGTAATGTTGGAAAGTCAAAGACAGCAACCGTCAGGGTTCTTGCATATGACGTATTCGTGCTGCACCTCTCTGCAAGGATCCAGGACAGTTTGTCAATGTAAACTCCAGTGCCTGGGAACTTTTCCACCTAAAAGACAATGGTAAATAAAAAACAAGTTTATCCCCAAACTATTCTTATATTATGTTAAGTGGAATACATTATCAGTAAGGCTGTGATTTTGTTACAGAAATGTGTTATTAAAGACCACAGTATGTCTAAATTCTAAGTTTATTAATTTACAGACATAATAAAGTCAGTGAATCTGTGACACCCATAATTCAATTACATTCTTATTATTAACTTTAACTATGAATATAACTGATAATGTAGCATCATTAGATTGTTTACAACCAATATTTGTTTTCAATATATATATTTTTACCTTGTCTTTGTAATATTGTAGACCAAGAGTGTTATACCTGTTTTGGTGATTCTTTGTCAGATTCAGAACAATTTGCTGTGGGGCTGTCAGAACCACTTGATGGTGACACACTTTTGTCTTCATTGCTGATAAATGTGGCTTTTGTTACAATTTTTTTCAGATTGTCCAAAAGGTCTGGAATCTCTGGAGAAAAAAACCTTAGTATTAAATGATAATCATTTCTAGTAATATATTTAATACAAAGTGAAAACAAAACCATCAATGCCTGCAATTATACTTGAGAGACTTGCTCTATGTTATTGGCAAACTGACCTTTTTGTGGGTCATTAACATTAGCTACGAAAAAAATAAAAGAGATAAAATACAACAATTACCAGGTCTAATGTAATGCATATAGTAATTAATGTAGGATTATGAAGTTATGTTGAAAAACTTTATTTAATAATCAGTATTATTAAACTATTAGACAGTGCACATTAAGAGTCTGTATTGTGGTTCTAGATTACTTCAGTATGATCAACTATAATACATTACTCTGGAATCTAAATTACTGAAGAATAACATTTATCAAGGTAAGGAATTATTTGCTATAAATAAAAAAACTTACCATCAACCATACGGTTTCGAAGACATTGGTTTTCATTTTTAAGTCTTGTGTTTTCCTTTTCGAGCTGCTTAACGTTTTGCTGTAGCTCAACTTCACTGGACTCTTTAAATGTCTGTAGAATATGACGGGATCTAATTCTTGAAGCTCCATCGGTTTTCTTTCTTATTCTGTGCTGTATTCAGAGAGGAAAAGAGTTTAAAATGAAAATATATATATATATATGAATATGATTAAAAAAAAACAATCCTGCAATACATTTATTTAATATTTGCAGTAATTATCTCACCGGTAACTGTGGTTCATCAAGGTCACTATCATCTGAAATTTGAAGTTTTTTGTTTGGTTTAGGTACTCTCTTCATTTTAGGACAGGGCATTTTTGTTAGGTCATTAAGTTTTCTTCTTAGTTCGCCTTCTTTTCCTAAAATAAAAATAAAATAAATAAAACCCTGCATTATGTCCACAGATATTTGGGGATTATATTTATTTGTCATAAAAATACTGTGCTTTGACCATACAAATTAAGATGAACAGCCAACACTGAATCAAAACTGAAGTTAAATTATATCTGGTTTAATTTATTTTGTGATTTGGGGGATTTTATTGTAAAGCACAACACACAATAAATCGTTCTTACAAATGCCAGTCAAGTATGACGAGTTTTTAGCGCCCTCACCACCACCTACCATGTTATAAGAGTATGTTAGAAGTACAACACATTAATAACTTAAACATTCATTTCAAATATACTGTGATTGTATATATCAAATAGCATGTAAAGACTTTAATGTTTTTTTTTTTTAAATAAACATTGTTACCAGTCATAATGATCTGCGCTTCATGGACAGGCCATCCACCTTTTGGAGGTTTGTTCGTGTCTCTCCACTCTGCTCTGAAGTTTCGAGTCGTCTCTTCGTCATCATCAGCAATGCTGAATAAATCAAAATTGCGAAAGCAAGCAGTGGGAATCACGCTGTAAGAGTCTTTGTCGACCCCGCTTTCCCACTTCACCAACGCGTGCATCACCGCCATACTACCTTCACCTTCTCGTCCGTTTTTTCTGCGCGTTTTTCCCCCGACAAGTCACGGCACAAAAAACAGTCCCGCTCTGCATTCTGGTACTTGGCGTTCTTAATAACACCGGCAGGGTGTAATCGCATAGACCACTCGAGTATAAAGTACTACATATCCCATCTGTTACAGTTTTTTTTCTTCTTCTGAAACTGCAAGCGCACTACATAAAGTTTGGCAAATGAAGAAATTTGGATGATGAGTTTACAATCTTATAAACAGTATTTAAGTAAACCTAGATATGCAATTCCAAAAAGAACAGCATCGAGATGGAGAAACAGGATACAAAAATAATAATACAATGTTTATACTTTTTGTATTTTAATTACAGTATGTAATTATTGCCTTTTGATTTACATTTACAGAAAAAGAACGGCGGCAAACGTGGACTACCCAACAAGAAGCAACAAAGTTACTAAAATATCAGATTCTCAGGTAAGCTTCATGCAGCCATACATGTATAATTATAAAATCAATCCAAAAAATAGACCTTGTTTACCCTACAACTGATTTGAGTGTTAATTCTATTTAAGATATAAAAAAATATTTTGTTTTCTGAACTAATAATCTGTGAACATTCTATTATCTCTATAATTTTAATTAATACATTTATTTTATTATTGGTGGAACATTATATTTTTCAGCTCAGATGATTTCACGTACCATCAATTTTTCTGTTAATAAATGTGCAAAAACAAATCAGATGGATAGGCCCCTACATATGAACATTAAGTTAAAGGCCTAGAGTGAGTGTTCTTCACTTCCAGTCATGGCGGGCCACAATCCAGCTCTTTGTAACTCATCAACAACCAAAGACCTGGGAAAAGGGTTAAATGGCTTCAGTTAAGCCAATTAGGTAATTAAGAGCTCAACTGGAAAAAAAACAGCAGGCATAGGGGTACTTTAGGACCACAGTCACTGATATAACCTACAATGTTGTTGTAATGAAAATCAGCAGACAGTGGGCCTCCTCCAGGACTAAGGTTGAGAAGCACTGGTCTTGAAGACCACAATAACAATCGACCTCAAGGGCTAGGGATATTCGAGGTGATGCTAAACCAGTCCTGAATGTTTAAATATAATGTTATTTTCTTGTAGTGTGCCGTTGCTGTTAATGCAACCAGTTATATTGAGCCATCAAATACAGAAGCTGACGAAAGACATCAACATGTAAATTTAGTTGTAAATTTAAAGTGTGTGTGAAAAGTATTTTGTATATGGAGATTAACCCATAGTTTCACAGATAAATTGTGGACCAGTGATATTCAGGATCTTCAAAACAAGTCCTGAATGCTCAAACTTAACACTTCTTTTTTTAGAGTGTCGTTGCTGTCAATCCAGCCAGTGATGTGGAGCCATCAGATACAGAAGCTGATGAAAAACAACATGTAAATTTCCTAAATTAATATGGTGCATCAAAATACTTATTTAGCACTTTCAACTGTTTCTTTGTGATTCCTAAAATTACTTTACAGGCTGGGGCTGGGGGAAGACACTGCGCCCGCCTGGAGAAGCCTGTACAAGCCCCCCTCAATAAGAGAGCTGGCAATCTGCAGTGGAGGGTGTTACACACCATTATTGCTGTCAATTCTTTTATTACTGTTCTTAACCCTGCTGTGTCCGACGCCTGCCCATTCTGTGCTCAGAGAGAGACCGTGTTTCACTGTTTCAGCACTTGCTCTCGGTTGTCACCCATTTTTAGTCTTTTAACTCGTCTTTTTACTGATCTTAACCTGATTTTTAACACAAAGGTTTTTATTTTAGGGGCGCGATACACCAGAAGGACCAAACATGTGGACCAGCTGGTAAACTTCTTGCTGGGCCAGGCTAAAATGGCCGTCTATAAGACTAGGAAGAACAGAGTGTGTGGGGAGGGCAGTGAGGATGCAGTGAGAGTGTTTGCCATGCTGGTCAAGTGCAGAGTCAGACTAGAGTTTAACTATTACAGGCTGATGAATGATTTGGAGAGTTTTGAACAGGTCTGGTGTATTAATGATGCCCTTTGTGAATTGTATGACGGGGAGTTGGTTTTTATTATGTAATTCATTTATAGGGTTTAGTATTTGATGGTTGTTTTGTTGTGTGTATTGGGTTGCTTTCTTTAAAAGTGTACAGATCAGTGGCGGAGTTAATGCTTGTTGGGGGGAGACAAACAAAGGGGAACACTATTTTTTATTTATTTATTTATTTTCTTTTGTATGAATTATTGCGTGTTGCAAACAGGCAATGAAGTCTGATAAAAGTCAAAAAGTCTCTCTCTCTCTCACACACACACACACAGCCAGCAAGACACACAGAGCCAGCCAGCTCAGCGATGACATCACAAACATCTCTCTCAGGTGACTCCTATGACATCACAGAGCACGTACATTCCGTTGCTTGCCGTCTGTCAACCACTCAGTCACTGCCAGCCAGACTGGCTGGCTGACTGGATGGTGGGGCTGCTTGCTGCTGCTGCGTACCTTAGCAAGCTTATTTGCTTGACCGGCCTTCCTCCTCCGCCCACATGCCCACCTATGTCCGATCTGCTGTTCACCTGGATCACAGCTCCGCCCCAACAAGGCAGAGCCTCCCAAGAATGGTACAAACTCACCCACGATCCCCTCCACGGAAAGCTATAGCAAAAGGCAAAAGCATTATACGTAATGAAGAGGAACCCGAGTCCAAGACGCATCCGACCAGCCATACATATTTGTGTGTATTAAAGATCACATTTTATTACATTTAGATTTTCTGTACTTTATTACATCTTTTTGTGATTTTTAAATGTATTGTTTCTTTTCCTTATATATGTATGTATGTATGTATGTATGTGTGTGTGTGTCTGTGTGAAAGTGTATGTGTTTGTGTGTCTCTGTGTGAAAGTGAGTGTGTGTGTGTCTGTCTCTGTGTTTGTGTGTCTGTCTCTGTGTGAAAGTGAGTGTGTGTGCGTGTGTCTGTCTGTGAAAGTGTGTGTGTGTGTGTGGGTGTGACAGTGTGTATGAGTGTCTGTCTGTCATGTAACTCGCACATCTGTGAGGGCACCATTTTTGCAGAAAGAGATGTACACATTTTGGAGCAACATATGCTGCCATCCAGACATCGTCTTTTCCAGGGACGTCCCTGCATTTTTCAGCAGGATAACGCCAAACCACATTCTGCCCAGATTTCAAGCGCATGGTTGCATAGGCAGAGAGTGCGGGTGCTAGCATGGCCTGCCTGCAGTCCTGACCTGTCTCCGAATTGAGAATGTGTGGCGCACTATGAAGTGCAAATTAAGACAACGAAGGCCCTGTGCAGTTGCGCAGCTGAGGAAATGCATAATGGATGAATGGGGGGAAATCCCACTTGCTAAACTTAACCAAGTGGTGTCTTCAGTGCCCAAGTGCTTAATAAGTGTTATTAAAAGAAAAGGTGATGTTACATAGTGGTAAACAGTCGACTGTCCCAACTTTCTTGGTTTCTTTTCACTGCTAATGAGATGCTGTAGAGTGAGTTAGTTATATTGCTTTCAGGAGCTCTAATCGTATTGATGAGTTCATGCAGCATTTGTAATTGAATTTCAAAAAGAAATCCTTGCTGTCTGGCCTGTGTGTATGAGATGTACTCTGTCAATCTTTGGCTAACAACTGAAACATTGGTAGAACAGAAATGGCAACATAAAAAAGAAAAGTACATTTTAAAAGAGCACATTAAATAGGATGAATATACAGTTTTTTACAATCACTTTGTCACTAATTTCAGAACCTTGATGTCATTTTTCAAAACTCTAGACACAAAACTCAAAACGGTCATCACTTGTAACACAGGCTGTCCAATGTTCAAAACATTGCATTGTGCATTCATATCTTTAAAGAAACCTTGCACTTGCAGACTTGTTGGTTCAAATAATTCATTTATCATGAAATACCATAGTAACATTTATTTAGATCACCCACACAGAAGATACCGATAGTTTCACTGTGTAGTTGTTCGTACAATCATTAAATATTGTAGTACAAAATATGTGATACATGTTTCATTATGGTACTACACATAAATACATCACTGTAAAAGGACTAGTAGAGAGAATACTACAGACACAGTGGAATCATTGAACAAAATCTGAAATGTATTGATGCAATACAATCAAATCACACCATAGGTTTCTTTGAATCCATGCAACAATAATTAGCTACAAAAAAGAACAAAACTACAGTAAAATGTCAACTGCAGTGTTCCTCACCTGGCTTAGTGTAAAACAAAGGATTGATTACTGTACTTCTGAATTTCCATCAGCCCTGTGTTCAGGTTCAGGTTCTCACAACCATTTTTCACAAGAGGCATCTTGAAACTGAACATACCTGAACATACTCAGTCATCAGCTGCTTCACTCTGTCTGCATTTCTTTCAAAAGGCACACTATACTCTGTGCTACACATTGGTATGCAGTATACAGTCATTTGACAATTGAGAGTAGCCTAATGTTTAGTGCATGCTGAAGACTTGCCGCTTCTCAGTACGGAAATTTCTGATGATTGAGGCCACAGTTGATCCTGAGTTGATTCTGAGGTTTGATTGAATCATTGTAGCTGCCTCAGTCATGGTCATGCCATGATTTACAACATGCTCTACAACTATTTCTCGGATTTCACTGGACACTATTTGCTGTTGCTGCCGCTGTCTGGTCCGTGGCCTTGTCCTCTACCACGTTCCCCCAACACCTCTCAAATGAGGCCCATGGCTGCCTCTCTGGTGAGGCCTAAGCCCTCCTCTATGACGAGGCCCACGACCACCTCTCAGAAGGGGTGCATGTCCCCTTCCATTCCTTTGACCACCACGTCTTCCTCCTCCCACTGCTTGACCTCTATTGTGACCTGGATGACTTGCCGGCTCCATGTTATCACTGTGTTGCTGGGGTGGATAGCACTCATTTCACTCGATACTCGTACCACAATGTGAAATCAATCATCAATAACCAGTTGGCAGTATTGGAAAAGCAATTACAAGGGCCTGCATACATACAGTAATGTCAAATCTGATGTGGAAGAACAATCATCTTCAACCAGGTTGGAGCGTTAGTTGCAATGCCTTTAATACACGCAGCGTGGAGAGGAACAGTGACTCAAGTAGATCCCAAAGTCGCTCTGCCTTCATTTTAACAGTCAGAGCTTTTATACACAAAAATCAAAGAGCTGGTTATAATCAGAAAGTCATTACTATGTT
Source organism: Amia ocellicauda (assembly GCF_036373705.1). Lineage (NCBI taxonomy): Eukaryota > Metazoa > Chordata > Actinopteri > Amiiformes > Amiidae > Amia > Amia ocellicauda. The sequence goes on along the minus strand of NW_027102992.1, from coordinate 176,296 downwards.
ATCTTAAAAGTTAGCTAAGCAGAATTTATATCATTATAGGACAGAGTTCATAGATCAACACATGGATTAGGGAGCAGGCACTTCAATCATACTGTTTGACATTGTCTCCAAGATTCTCATCGTAAATAACAAACAGAAATCAAACTACCTTCTGGCCTGACCTTCTAGCTTGACCTTATCTTTCTTAAGTATACAAGAGAGAAAAACAGGTATTAGAGAAAAATTTTCTAACTTTCCTTCCACACTGCAAACATGGTGTGGAAAAGTGCTACATGATGATGAATGATGATGAAATATTACATCCATAGATAATGTAGTCCAACTGGTTCATGCTCCTCGTTTATTGATGTCAATGGATCTCATTATCCTGAAACTTTCATGATCGAAACATGGAATATTGTTTGTCAGTTTCCATAAAATTATGCATTAAGAGTAATGCAACAGTCACTTATCATTTTGAGCAGCTGTATCAATTGATAGTTAGATCTTTGTAATGAAATGAATAGACAGTGATCTCAGATGTAATGTGTGAATTGCATTTTGAAATGGTAATACTTTGATGTTAAGTTGTGTCATTTTAGTTCAATGAACAAATGATCTGAGGTTGATGTGTATTGTATCCAAGCAATTGTAAAAAAGTGTTAGAGTTTTGAAAAATGTGCATTTTGATCATCGGGTGTGAGTTTAGTGTCTAGAGTTTTGAAAAATGACATCAAGGTTCTGAAATGAGTGCCAAAGTGATTGTAAAAAAGTGTAATATCAGGGGACAGTGGCTATTAGTGATCTGGCCTTCCGTGGCCTCTGTATTAATGTAACAGGTCACATTGTATGTGTACACTGATACTTGATAGTATAATATAGTACAAGTAAAAAACATACATAGGTATCATAGAAGTATTTTGCAGAAATGATTATGGATAGTTATCAAAATGGAGAGGAAATGCTAAATCCAGTCTCCCCAGGCTGAGCTTCTATTGCTGCACCTGCTGGCCCCACTATATGGATAGAGCCACACCAAGTACAAGAGTCTCCCCATTGCTATTTATATCTCCCTATCCAGTCTTCTTAGGGTCAGGGTGGGGTGCCTATTCCCCTGCATGCTTTGAAACCTATAGCACCTGGGACGCACACTTGGGATCCGGTTCCTCTGCCCCTCACATACACATGAGGAATCCCAGGTGCTCAATACGTCATACTGTCTCTTTCATCTCATGTGTAAACTATGGACAAATACATGACTAAACGTGTTTAGTTGCTTTTCCCAGAATGCTTTGCGCCACGATATGCAAATAACGGGGACTATGATTGGCTCCCTGACATTACCCACACTGCGACTGATGCTACCCATTTCACTACCCAACAAAGACCCATAATATGCGTGTGTCTGTCTGTCTGTCTGTCAAAGTATGTGTGTGTGTGTCTGTGTGTGTCTGTGTCTGTCTGTCTGTGTGTGAAAGTGTGTGTGTGTCTGTCTGTCTGTCTGTCATGTAACTTGCACATCTGTGAGGGCACCACTAATGCAGAAAGAGATGTACACATATTGTTTATTTTCCATATATATGTATGTATGTATGTATGCATGTCCAATTGCTTTGACAATACAAATGAATTGAATTGAGAGGGAGAGAGAGAGAGTAAGAGAGAGAGAGACAGACAGACAGACAGACAGACAGAGAGACACACACACACACACACACACACACACACACACAGAGAGCCAGCCAGCCAGCTCAGCGATGACATGACGAGCCTCTCTCAGCTTACTGCTATGACATCACAGAGCACGTACATTCCGTTTAACAAATCGTTAAACAAAAAAGGTTATAAACACATTGACTACAATACCGGTTAGTAAGACGAAGGTGAGTCTCTCGTTAGTATTATTAGTCAGACATTAAATAACTACGCAGGTTAGTATTTATGTCAGGTAACTTCTCGTTATATATATATCAGTCTCATTTACGTTTAGGTGCCGAGAAAGATCCTATTTGTTACCACAATTTCCCTTAACTGATTATTATTCAATGATTAAGGATAGGCAGGGCCACCAATAATCTAATGTCTATTAACTTGTGTCAATTTCAGACTAAACAGTTAAACAGGAATGAGAAGATATTTCTCGGCGTTGACAGATTTTATTTCTAAAATTATCAACAAAACAGTTTAATGCAACTCACATTTATATTTAAGAAAACTAAATGATATTACACATTCTAGAGTTATGAATCACAGATTAACATTTCTAATTGATTTCTCAAATGTCATGAATCACAAACTCCAAACTGTTAAACTTATGTGAACTTCGTCGCAGAGAGGCCTCTCTGGCTTCGGGCTCAGATAACAGCACACGGCACGAGGTCCGTGTGGTTTGGAACAAAGGCAGTCCGGTTCGGCTTTGTCCAAGAACTTCCACTCAGTCGATGCACCTGGAAGTTGGGGTTTCGCGAATGTAGAGTCTTTTCCAAACAGATTTTCCATTGGTTTGAAGGCTCCAAGGTTGTGCACAAAATCTTCTTTGTAAGCATGGTTCCACCGTAGTTACTTGAAGACGAAGTCTTTGAGGAAAGCAGGGCCCTGTTTGTTCCAAGGGTCAAGTTTCTTAAGACTCAAATAGCTATTTAAGTGACTGACACTTTCGTATTCAGTCGACTTAGTCAATTGTCCAGCTGTAAAACTCCACTGATCAGGTGGGTCTGTGAAGTTATTTATTTAATAAAGTCCTTTAAAATAATTCTTCGCTCAATCTCCTTCTCCCAGTTTAACTCTTCTGTTGCCGGCAAAGACTTGGTTGGTTTCTGATTCCGGTTCTGGCAACAGAGCTACAGGTTGAGCTGTGGCAGCGAGTTTCTGGTTCAGGTGAGAGAGAGAGAGAGAGAAAGACTGTCCGCTGTTCCTTATAGTCTGTCAGATCAGTAGGTGATTGGTCCCTGAGTTCTTGAGATTGGATTTCGGTTTCAGCCCCTAGTGTCCTATTGGAGGGAGGCTTTATTTATGACTGATGTCAATCCATGCCATCTTTTGGAAATGCCGGTTGGCCTGGGTTCGTAGCTCTATGTCGGGATTTCGGCTCTCATCCACTTCAAAGAGTTTTTATCACCTACAGGCCCCTTTCTCCAGACATCTCATAGCAGAATTCCAAACTATTTGGCCTCTTCTCGGTGCCATCCTCCCCAAAACTGTCACTTTGATGCAAACCAGTTCCAAGCTGATGAGCTAAGGAAATCTGATAACTTTGGGGGGGGAGAGGTCTTCTTTAGATCAGTGCTTCAGCTCAGAGCCCAAATGCTCTTATCCAAATACACCCAACATAACGCTACATATGTATGTATGTATGTATATATGTGTAGAAGGAAAATTAGAAATTATTTTCTTACACCTGTTTTTCTCTCTTGTATACTTAAGAAAGATACGGTCAAGCTAGAAGGTCAGCCCAGAAGATAGTTGGATTTCTGTTTGTTATTTACGATGAGAACCTTGGAGACATTGTCAAACGGTATGACCTACGTGCCTGTTCCCTAAAACCATGTGTTGACCTATGAACTCTGTTCTATAATGATATATGTTCTGCTTAGTTAGCCTTTAAGATAACATTATAATGACTTTCTAGCATGTATGGATGTATGTATGTATGTATATATATATATATATATATATATATATATGTATGTATGTATGTCCAATTGCTTTGACAATACAAATGAATTGAATTGAGAGGAAGAGAGAGAGAGAGAGAGAGAGAGAAAGAGAGAGAGAGAGACAGACAGACAGACAGACAGCTCAGCGATGACATCACGAGCCTCTCTCAGCTGACTGCTATGACATCACAGAGCACGTACATTCCGTTGCTTGTCGTCTGTCAACCACTCAGTCACTGCTAGCCAGACTGTCCCTAAGACAAAGTGTACAATACTTCAATTATATCTCCTCCAGACAGAAAGAGAGTATTAAGAGCTACGATAAAGTTACCCAGGAGACGTAAAAAGCTTGCAGAACCAGGTATTTCCAGGAGGTCCCACATTCAAGTAATGACCAGGCCCTGCCCCGTTTAGCTTCCGAGATCTGACGAGATGGGGCGCGTTCAGGACGGTGTGGTTGCAAGCCAAGAGGCCTGGCTGTATGATGTCTCTTAAAGGCTGGAGGGTATTGATGGAACTTCCAGCAAAAAAAAAAAAAAAAGAAAAACGGAGGGAAAAATATCAGTGCAGCAAAGGGTGTTGAAAGTAGCCCGGTACGTGTACAATTCTTCAATTATATCTCCTCCAGACAGAAAGAGAGTATTAAGAGCTACGATGAAGTTACACAGGATACGTAAAAAGCTTGCATCACCTGGTATTTCCAGGAGGTCACCCATCCAAGTACTAACCAGGCCCTGGCCCGTTTAGTTTCCAAGGTCTGACGAGTTCGGGCGCGTTCAGGACGGTGTGGCCGCAAGCCAAGAGGCCTGGCTGCATGATGTCTCTAAATGGCTGGAGGGTATTGACAGAACTTCCAGCAAAAAAAAATGAAAAAAGAAAAATGGAGGGAAAAATATCAGTGCAGCAAAGGGTGTTAAAAGTAGCCGGGTACGTGTACAATACTTCAATTATATCTCCTCCAGACAGAAAGAGAGTATAAAGAGCTACGATGAAGTTACCCAGGAGACGTAAAAGCTTGCAGCACCAGGTTTTTCTAGGAGGTCTCACATTCAAGTACTGACCAGGTCCTGCCCCGTTTAGCTTCCGAGATCTGATGAGTTCGGGCGCGTTCAGGACAATGTGTCCGCATGCCAAGAGGCCTGGCTGCATGATGTCTCTTAAAGGCTGGAGGGTATTGACGGAATTTCCAGCAAAATAAAAAAGAAAAAAGAAAAATGGAGGGAAAAATACCACTGCAGCAAAGGGTGTTGAAAGTAGCCGGGTACGTGTACAATTCTTCAATTATATCTCCTCCAGACAGAAAAAGAGAATGAAGAGCTATGATAAAGTTACCCAGGAGACGTAAAAATCTTGCAGCACCAGGTATTTCCACGAGTTCTCACATTCAAGTACTGACCAGGCCCTGCCCCGTTTAGCATCCGAGATCTGATGAGATCGGGCGCATTCAGGACAATGTGTCCGCATGCCAAGAGGCCTGGCTGCATGATGTCTCTTAAAGGCTGGAGGATATTGACGGAACTTCCAGCAAAATAATGAAGAAAAAAGAAAAATGGAGGGAAAAATATCAGTGCAGCAAAGGGTGTTGAAAGTAACAGGGTACGTGTACAACACTTCAATTATATCTCCTCCAGACTGAAAGAGAGTATCAAGAGCTACGATAAAGTTACCCAGCAGACGTAAAAAGCTGGCAGCACCTGGTATTTCCAGGAGATCTCCCATCCAAGTACTGACCAGGTCCTGCCCCGTTTCGTTTCCGAGATCTGACGAGATCGGGCGCGTTCAGGTCTGTGTGTCCGCAAGCCGAGATGCCTGGTTGCATGATGTCTCTTAAAGGCTGGCGGATATTGATGGAACTTCCAGAAAAAATAAAAAATAAAAATAAAAATGGCGGGAAAAATATCAGTGCAGCAAAGGGTGTTGAAAGTAGCCGGGTACGTGTACAATTCTTCAATTATATCTCCTCCAGACAGAAATAGAGTATTAAGAGCTACGATGAAGTTACCCAGGAGACGAAAAAGCTTGCAGCACCTGGTATTTCCAGGAGGTCACCCATCCAAGTACTGACGAGGCCCTGCACCGTTTAGCTTCCGAGATCTGATGAGATCGACCGCGTTCAGGACGGTGTGGCCGCAAGCCAAGCAGCCTGGCTGCATGATGTCTCTTAAAGGCTGGAGGGTATTGACGGAACTTCCAGCAAAAAAAAAAAAGAAAAAAGAAAAATGGAGGGAAAAATATCTGTGCAGTAAAGGGTGTTGAAAGTAGCCGGGTACGTGTACAATTCTTCAATTATATCTCCTGGAGACAGAAAGAGAGTATTAAGAGCTACGATGAAGTTACCCAGGAGACGTAAAAAGCTTGCAGCACCTGGTATTTCTAGGAGGTCTCCCATCCAAGTACTGACCAGGCCCTGGCCCGTTTAGCTTCCGAGATCTGACGAGATCGGGCGCATTCAGGACGGTGTGGCCACAAGCCGAAAGGCCTGGCTGCATGATGTCTCTTAAAGGTTGGCGGGTATTGACGGAACTTCCAGCAAAAAAAAAAAAGAAAAAAAGAAAAAAGAAAAATGGATGGAAAAATATCAGTGCAGCAAAGGGTGTTGACAGTAGCTGGATACGTGTACAATACTTCAATTATATCTCCTCCAGACAGAGAGAGAGTATTAAGAGCTACGATGAAGTTACCCAGGAGACGTAAAAAGCTTGCAGCACCTGGTATTTCTAGGAGGTCTCCCATCCAAGTACTGACCAGGTCCTGCCCCGTTTAGCTTCCGAGATCTGACGAGATCGGGCGCATTCAGGACGGTGTGGCCGCAAGCCGAGAGGCCTGGCTGCATGATGTCTCTTAAAGGTTGGCGGGTATTGACGGAACTGCCAGCAAAAAAAAAAAAAAAAAAGAAAAATGGATGGAAAAATATCAGTGCAGCAAAGGGTGTTGAAAGTAGCCGGGTACGTGTACAATTCTTCAATTATATCTCCTGGAGACAGAAAGAGAGTATTAAGAGCTACGATGAAGTTACCCAGGAGACGTAAAAAGCTTGCAGCACCTGGTATTTCTAGGAGGTCTCCCATCCAAGTACTGACCAGGCCCTGCCCCGTTAAGCTTCCGAGATCTGACGAGATCGGGCGCATTCAGGACGGTGTGGCCACAAGCCGAAAGGCCTGGCTGCATGATGTCTCTTAAAGGTTGGCGGGTATTGACGGAACTTCCAGCAAAAAAAAAAAAGAAAAAAAGAAAAAAGAAAAATGGATGGAAAAATATCAGTGCAGCAAAGGGTGTTGACAGTAGCTGGATACGTGTACAATACTTCAATTATATCTCCTCCAGACAGAGAGAGAGTATTAAGAGCTACGATGAAGTTACCCAGGAGACGTAAAAAGCTTGCAGCACCTGGTATTTCTAGGAGGTCTCCCATCCAAGTACTGACCAGGTCCTGCCCCGTTTAGCTTCCGAGATCTGACGAGATCGAGCGCATTCAGGACGGTGTGGCCGCAAGCCGAGAGGCCTGGCTGCATGATGTCTCTTAAAGGTTGGCGGGTATTGACGGAACTTCCAGCAAAAAAAAAAAAAAAAAAGAAAAATGGATGGAAAAATATCAGTGCAGCAAAGGGTGTTGACAGTAGCTGGGTACGTGTACAATACTTCAATTATATCTCCTCCAGACAGATAGAGAGTATTAAGAGCTACGATAAAGTTACCCAGAAGACGTAAAAGCTTGCAGCACCAGGTATTTCCAGGAGGTCTCACATTCATGTACTGACCAGGTCCTGCCCCGTTTAGCTTCCGAGATCTGACGAGATCGGGCGCGTTCAGGATGGTGTGGCCGCAAGCCGAGATGCATGGCTGCATGATGTCTCTTAAAGGCTGGCGGGTATTGACGGAATTTCCAGCAAAAAAAAAAAAAAAAAAAATAGAAAAATGGAGGGAAAAATATCAGTGCAGGAAAGGGTGTTGAAAGTAGCTGGATACGTGTACAATACTTCAATTATATCTCCTCCAGACAGAGAGAGAGTATTAAGAGCTACGATGAAGTTACCCAGGAGACGTAAAAAGCTTGCAGCACCTGGTATTTCTAGGAGGTCTCCCATCCAAGTACTGACCAGGCCCTGCCCCGTTAAGCTTCCGAGATCTGACGAGATCGGGCGCATTCAGGACGGTGTGGCCACAAGCCGAAAGGCCTGGCTGCATGATGTCTCTTAAAGGTTGGCGGGTATTGACGGAACTTCCAGCAAAAAAAAAAAAGAAAAAAAGAAAAAAGAAAAATGGATGGAAAAATATCAGTGCAGCAAAGGGTGTTGACAGTAGCTGGATACGTGTACAATACTTCAATTATATCTCCTCCAGACAGAGAGAGAGTATTAAGAGCTACGATGAAGTTACCCAGGAGACGTAAAAAGCTTGCAGCACCTGGTATTTCTAGGAGGTCTCCCATCCAAGTACTGACCAGGTCCTGCCCCGTTTAGCTTCCGAGATCTGACGAGATCGGGCGCATTCAGGACGGTGTGGCCGCAAGCCAAGAGGCCTGGCTGCATGATGTCTCTTAAAGGTTGGCGGGTATTGACGGAACTTCCAGCAAAAAAAAAAAAAAAAAAGAAAAATGGATGGAAAAATATCAGTGCAGCAAAGGGTGTTGACAGTAGCTGGGTACGTGTACAATACTTCAATTATATCTCCTCCAGACAGATAGAGAGTAATAAGAGCTACGATAAAGTTACCCAGAAGACGTAAAAGCTTGCAGCACCAGGTATTTCCAGGAGGTCTCACATTCATGTACTGACCAGGTCCTGCCCCGTTTAGCTTCCGAGATCTGACGAGATCGGGCGCGTTCAGGATTGTGTGGCCGCAAGCCGAGATGCATGGCTGCATGATGTCTCTTAAAGGCTGGCGGGTATTGACGGAATTTCCAGCAAAAAAAAAAAAAAAAAAAAATAGAAAAATGGAGGGAAAAATATCAGTGCAGGAAAGGGTGTTGAAAGTAGCCGGGTACGTGTACAATTCTTCAATAATATCTCCTACAGACTGACAGAGAGTATTAAGAGCTATGATGAAGTTACCCAGGAGACGTAAAAAGCTAGCAGCACCTGGTATTTCCAGGAGGTCAGCCATCCAAGTACTGACCAGGCCCTGCCCCGTTAGCTTCCGAGATCTGACGAGATCGGGCGCGCTCAGGACGGTGTGGCCGCAAGCCAAGAGGCCTGGCTGCATGATGTCTCTTAAAGGCTGGCGGGTATTGACGGAACTTCCAGCAAAAAAAAAAAAAAAAAAAAATGGAAAATGGAGGGAAAAATATCAGTGCAGCAAAGGCTGTTGAAAATAGCCGGGTACGTGTACAATACTTCAATTATATCTCCTCCAGACAGATAGAGAGTATTAAGAGCTACGATGAAGTTTCCCAGGAGACGTAAAAAGCTTGCAGCACCAGGTATTTCCAGGAGGTCTCCCATCCAAGTACTGACCAGGCCCTGCCCCGTTTAGCTTCCGAGATCTGACGAGATCGGGCGTGTTCAGGACGGTGTGGCCGCAAGCCAAGAGGCCTGGCTGCATGATGTCTCTTAAAGGCTGGCGGGTATTGACGAACTGCCAGCAAAAAAAAAAAAGAAAAATAGAGGGAAAAATACCAGTGCAGCAAAGGGTGTTGAAAGTAGCCGGGTACGTGTACAATTCTTCAATTATATCTCCTCCAGACAGAAAGAGAGTATTAAGAGCTACGATGAAGTTACCCAGGAGACGTAAAAAGCTTGCAGCACCTGGCATTTCCAGGAGGTCACCCATCCAAGTACTGACCAGGCCCTGCCCCGTTTAAATTCCAAGATCTGATGAGATCGGGGGCGTTCAGGACGGTGTGGCTGCAAGCCAAGAGGCCTGGCTGCATGATGTCTCTTAAAGGCTGGCGGGTATCAACGGAACTGCCAGCAAAAAAAAAAAAGAAAAAGAAAAATGGAGGGAAAAATATCAGTGCAGCAAAGGGTGTTGAAAGTAGCCTAGTACGTGTACAATTCTTCAATTATATCTCCTGGAGACAGAAAGAGAGTATTAAGAGCTACGATGAAGTTACCCAGGAGACGTAAAAGGCTTGCAGCACCTGGTATTTCTAGGAGGTCTCCCATCGAAGTACTGACCAGGCCCTGCCCCGTTTAGCTTCCGAGATCTGACGAGATCGGGCGCATTCAGGACGGTGTGGCCGCAAGCCGAGAGGCCTGGCTGCATGATGTCTCTTAAAGGTTGGCGGGTATTGACGGAACTTCCAGCAAAAAAAAAAAAAAAAAAGAAAAATGGATGGAAAAATATCAGTGCAGCAAAGGGTGTTGACAGTAGCTGGGTACGTGTACAATACTTCAATTATATCTCCTCCAGACAGATAGAGAGTATTAAGAGCTACGATAAAGTTACCCAGGAGACGTAAAAGGCTTGCAGCACCAGGTATTTCCAGGAGGTCTCACATTCATGTACCGACCAGGTCCTGCCCCGTTTAGCTTCCGAGATCTGACGAGACCGGGCGAGTTCATGATGGTGTGGCCGCAAGCCGAGATGCCTGGCTGCATGATGTCTCTTAAAGGCTGGCGGGTATTGACGGAACTGCCAGCAAAAAAAAAAAAGAAAAATAGAGGGAAATATACCAGTGCAGCAAAGGGTGTTGAAAGTAGCCGGGTACGTGTACAATTCTTCAATTATATCTCCTGGAGACAGAAAGAGAGTATTAAGAGCTACGATGAAGTTACCCAGGAGACGTAAAAAGCTTGCAGCACCTGGTATTTCTAGGAGGTCTCCCATCCAAGTACTGACCAGGCCCTGCCCCGTTTAGCTTCCGGATCTGACGAGATCGGGCGCATTCAGGACGGTGTGGCCACAAGCCGAAAGGCCTAGCTGCATGATGTCTCTTAAAGGTTGGCGGGTATTGACGGAACTTCCAGCAAAAAAAAAAAAAAAAAAATAGAAAAATGGAGGGAAAAATATCAGTGCAGGAAAGGGTGTTGAAAGTAGCCGGGTACGTGTACAATTCTTCAATAATATCTCCTGCAGACTGAAAGAGAGTATTAAGAGCTACGATAAAGTTACCCAGGAGACGTAAAAAGCTTGCAGCACCTGGTATTTCCAGGAGGTCACCCATCCAAGTACTGACCAGGCCCTGCCCCGTTAGCTTCCGAGATCTGACGAGATCGGGCGCGTTCAGGACGGTGTGGCCGCAAGCTAAGAAGCCTGGCTGCATGATGTCTCTTAAAGGCTGGCGGGTATTGACGGAACTTCCAGCAAAAAATAAAAAATAAATAAATAGAAAAATGGAGGGAAAAATATCAGTGCAGGACAGGGTGTTGAAAGTAGCCGGGTACATGTACAATTCTACAATTATATCTCCTCCAGACTGAATGAGAGTATTAAGAGCTACGATGAAGTTACCCAGGAGATGTAAAAAGCTTTCAGCACCTGGTATTTCCAAGAGGTCACCCATCCAATTACTGACCAGGCCCTGCCCAGTTTTTCTTCCGAGATCTGACGAGATCTTGCGTCTTCAGGACGGTGTGGCCTCAAGCCAAGAGGCCTGGCTGCATGATGTCTCTTAAAGGCTGGAGGGTATTGATGGAACTTCCAGCAAAAAACAAAAGAAAAAAGAAAAATGGAGGGACAAATATCAGTGCAGCAAAGCGTGTTGAAGGTAGCCGGGTACGTGTACAATTCTTCAATTATATCTCCTCCAGACAGATAGAGAGTATTAAGAGCTACGATAAAGTTACCCAGGAGACGTAAAAGCTTGCAGCACCAGGTATTTCCAGGAGGTCTCACATTCATGTACTGACCAGGTCCTGCCCCGTTTAGCTTCCAAGATCTGACGAGATCGGGCGAGTTCAGGATGGTGTGGCCGCAAGCCGAGATGCCTGGCTGCATGATGTCTCTTAAAGGCTGGCGGGTATTCACGGAACTTCCAGCAAAAAAAAAAAAAAAAAAAAAAAGGAAAATGGAGGGAAAAATATCAGTGCAGCAAAGGCTGTTGAAAATAGCCGGGTACGTGTACAATACTTCAATTATATCTCCTCCAGACAGATAGAGAGTATTAAGAGCTACGATGAAGTTTCCCAGGAGACGTAAAAAGCTTGCAGCACCAGGTATTTCCAGGAGGTCTCCCATCCAAGTACTGACCAGGCCCTGCCCCGTTTAGCTTCCGAGATCTGACGAGATCGGGCGTGTTCAGGACGGTGTGGCCGCAAGCCAAGAGGCCTGGCTGCATGATGTCTCTTAAAGGCTGGCGGGTATTGACGGAACTTCCAGTAAAAAAAAAAAAAAAAAAGAAAAATGGATGGAAAAATATCAGTGCAGCAAAGGGTGTTGACAGTAGCTGGGTACGTGTACAATACTTCAATTATATCTCCTCCAGACAGATAGAGAGTATTAAGAGCTACGATAAAGTTACCCAGGAGACGTAAAAGGCTTGCAGCACCAGGTATTTCCAGGAGGTCTCACATTCATGTACCGACCAGGTCCTGCCCCGTTTAGCTTCCAAGATCTGACGAGACCGGGCGAGTTCATGATGGTGTGGCCGCAAGCCGAGATGCCTGGCTGCATGATGTCTCTTAAAGGCTGGCGGGTATTGACGGAACTGCCAGCAAAAAAAAAAAAGAAAAATAGAGGGAAATATACCAGTGCAGCAAAGGGTGTTGAAAGTAGCCGGGTACGTGTACAATTCTTCAATTATATCTCCTGGAGACAGAAAGAGAGTATTAAGAGCTACGATGAAGTTACCCAGGAGACGTAAAAAGCTTGCAGCACCTGGTATTTCTAGGAGGTCTCCCATCCAAGTACTGACCAGGCCCTGCCCCGTTTAGCTTCCGGATCTGACGAGATCGGGCGCATTCAGGACGGTGTGGCCACAAGCCGAAAGGCCTGGCTGCATGATGTCTCTTAAAGGTTGGCGGGTATTGACGGAACTTCCAGCAAAAAAAAAAAAAAAAAAATAGAAAAATGGAGGGAAAAATATCAGTGCAGGAAAGGGTGTTGAAAGTAGCCGGGTACGTGTACAATTCTTCAATAATATCTCCTGCAGACTGAAAGAGAGTATTAAGAGCTACGATAAAGTTACCCAGGAGACGTAAAAAGCTTGCAGCACCTGGTATTTCCAGGAGGTCACCCATCCAAGTACTGACCAGGCCCTGCCCCGTTAGCTTCCGAGATCTGACGAGATCGGGCGCGTTCAGGACGGTGTGGCCGCAAGCTAAGAAGCCTGGCTGCATGATGTCTCTTAAAGGCTGGCGGGTATTGACGGAACTTCCAGCAAAAAATAAAAAATAAATAAATAGAAAAATGGAGGGAAAAATATCAGTGCAGGACAGGGTGTTGAAAGTAGCCGGGTACATGTACAATTCTACAATTATATCTCCTCCAGACTGAATGAGAGTATTAAGAGCTACGATGAAGTTTCCCAGGAGATGTAAAAAGCTTTCAGCACCTGGTATTTCCAAGAGGTCACCCATCCAATTACTGACCAGGCCCTGCGCAGTTTTTCTTCCGAGATCTGACGAGATCTTGCGTCTTCAGGACGGTGTGGCCTCAAGCCAAGAGGCCTGGCTGCATGATGTCTCTTAAAGGCTGGAGGGTATTGATGGAACTTCCAGCAAAAAACAAAAGAAAAAAGAAAAATGGAGGGACAAATATCAGTGCAGCAAAGCGTGTTGAAGGTAGCCGGGTACGTGTACAATTCTTCAATTATATCTCCTCCAGACAGATAGAGAGTATTAAGAGCTACGATAAAGTTACCCAGGAGACGTAAAAGCTTGCAGCACCAGGTATTTCCAGGAGGTCTCACATTCATGTACTGACCAGGTCCTGCCCCGTTTAGCTTCCGAGATCTGACGAGATCAGGCGTGTTCAGGATGGTGTGGCCGCAAGCCGAGATGCCTGGCTGCATGATGTCTCTTAAAGGCTGGCGGGTATTGACGGAACTGCCAGCAAAACAAAAAAAGAAAAATAGAGGGAAAAATACCAGTGCAGCAAAGGGTGTTGAAAGTAGACGGGTACGTGTACAATTCTTCAATTATATCTTCTCCAGACAGAAAGAGAGTATTAAGAGCTACGATAAAGTTACCCAGGAGACGTAAAAGCTTGCAGCACTAGGTATTTCCAGGAGGTCTCACTTCCATGTACTGACCAGGTCCTGCCCCGTTTAGCTTCCAAGATCTGACGAGATCGGCCGCGTTCAGGATAGTGTGGCCGCAAGCCAAGATGCCTGGCTGCATGATGTCTCTTAAAGGCTGGCGGGTATTGACGGAACTGCCAGCAAAAAAAAAAAGAAAAATAGAGGTAAATATACCAGTGAAGCAAAGGGTGTTGACAGTAGCTGGGTACGTGTACAATACTTCAATTAAATCTCCTCCAGACAGATAGAGAGTATTAAGAGCTACGATAAAGTTACCCAGGAGACGTAAAAGCTTGCAGCACAAGGTATTTCCAGGAGGTCTCACATTCATGTACTGACCAGGTCCTGCCCCGTTTAGCTTCCGAGATCTGACGAGATCGGGCGCGTTCAGGATGGTGTGGCCGCAAGCCGAGATGCCTGGCTGCATGATGTCTCTTAAAGGCTGGCGGGTTTTGACGGAACTGCCAGCAAAACAAAAAAATAAAAATAGAGGGAAAAATACCAGTGCAGCAAAGGGTGTTGAAAGTAGCCGGGTACGTGTACAATTCTTCAATTATATCTCCTGGAGACAGAAAGAGAGTATTAAGAGCTACGATGAAGTTACCCAGGAGACGTAAAAAGCTTGCAGCACCTGGTATTTCTAGGAGGTCTCCCATCCAAGTACTGACCAGGCCCTGCCCCGTTTAGCTTCCGGATCTGACGAGATCGGGCGCATTCAGGACGGTGTGGCCACAAGCCGAAAGGCCTGGCTGCATGATGTCTCTTAAAGGTTGGCGGGTATTGACGGAACTTCCAGCAAAAAAAAAAAAAAAAAAATAGAAAAATGGAGGGAAAAATATCAGTGCAGGAAAGGGTGTTGAAAGTAGCCGGGTACGTGTACAATTCTTCAATAATATCTCCTGCAGACTGAAAGAGAGTATTAAGAGCTACGATAAAGTTACCCAGGAGACGTAAAAAGCTTGCAGCACCTGGTATTTCCAGGAGGTCACCCATCCAAGTACTGACCAGGCCCTGCCCCGTTAGCTTCCGAGATCTGACGAGATCGGGCGCGTTCAGGACGGTGTGGCCGCAAGCTAAGAAGCCTGGCTGCATGATGTCTCTTAAAGGCTGGCGGGTATTGACGGAACTTCCAGCAAAAAATAAAAAATAAATAAATAGAAAAATGGAGGGAAAAATATCAGTGCAGGACAGGGTGTTGAAAGTAGCCGGGTACATGTACAATTCTACAATTATATCTCCTCCAGACTGAATGAGAGTATTAAGAGCTACGATGAAGTTTCCCAGGAGATGTAAAAAGCTTTCAGCACCTGGTATTTCCAAGAGGTCACCCATCCAATTACTGACCAGGCCCTGCCCAGTTTTTCTTCCGAGATCTGACGAGATCTTGCGTCTTCAGGACGGTGTGGCCTCAAGCCAAGAGGCCTGGCTGCATGATGTCTCTTAAAGGCTGGAGGGTATTGATGGAACTTCCAGCAAAAAACAAAAGAAAAAAGAAAAATGGAGGGACAAATATCAGTGCAGCAAAGCGTGTTGAAGGTAGCCGGGTACGTGTACAATTCTTCAATTATATCTCCTCCAGACAGATAGAGAGTATTAAGAGCTACGATAAAGTTACCCAGGAGACGTAAAAGCTTGCAGCACCAGGTATTTCCAGGAGGTCTCACATTCATGTACTGACCAGGTCCTGCCCCGTTTAGCTTCCGAGATCTGACGAGATCAGGCGTGTTCAGGATGGTGTGGCCGCAAGCCGAGATGCCTGGCTGCATGATGTCTCTTAAAGGCTGGCGGGTATTGACGGAACTGCCAGCAAAACAAAAAAAGAAAAATAGAGGGAAAAATACCAGTGCAGCAAAGGGTGTTGAAAGTAGACGGGTACGTGTACAATTCTTCAATTATATCTTCTCCAGACAGAAAGAGAGTATTAAGAGCTACGATAAAGTTACCCAGGAGACGTAAAAGCTTGCAGCACTAGGTATTTCCAGGAGGTCTCACTTCCATGTACTGACCAGGTCCTGCCCCGTTTAGCTTCCAAGATCTGACGAGATCGGCCGCGTTCAGGATAGTGTGGCCGCAAGCCAAGATGCCTGGCTGCATGATGTCTCTTAAAGGCTGGCGGGTATTGACGGAACTGCCAGCAAAAAAAAAAAGAAAAATAGAGGTAAATATACCAGTGAAGCAAAGGGTGTTGACAGTAGCTGGGTACGTGTACAATACTTCAATTAAATCTCCTCCAGACAGATAGAGAGTATTAAGAGCTACGATAAAGTTACCCAGGAGACGTAAAAGCTTGCAGCACAAGGTATTTCCAGGAGGTCTCACATTCATGTACTGACCAGGTCCTGCCCCGTTTAGCTTCCGAGATCTGACGAGATCGGGCGCGTTCAGGATGGTGTGGCCGCAAGCCGAGATGCCTGGCTGCATGATGTCTCTTAAAGGCTGGCGGGTTTTGACGGAACTGCCAGCAAAACAAAAAAATAAAAATAGAGGGAAAAATACCAGTGCAGCAAAGGGTGTTGAAAGTAGACGGGTACGTGTACAATTCTTCAATTATATCTTCTCCAGACAGAAAGAGAGTATTAAGAGCTACGATAAAGTTACCCAGGAGACGTAAAAGCTTGCAGCACTAGGTATTTCCAGGAGGTCTCACTTCCATGTACTGACCAGGTCCTGCCCCGTTTAGCTTCCGAGATCTGACGAGATCGGGCGCATTCAGGACGGTGTGGCCACAAGCCGAAAGGCCTGGCTGCATGATGTCTCTTAAAGGTTGGCGGGTATTGACGGAACTTCCAGCAAAAAAAAAAAAGAAAAAAAGAAAAAAGAAAAATGGATGGAAAAATATCAGTGCAGCAAAGGGTGTTGACAGTAGCTGGATACGTGTACAATACTTCAATTATATCTCCTCCAGACAGAGAGAGAGTATTAAGAGCTACGATGAAGTTACCCAGGAGACGTAAAAAGCTTGCAGCACCTGGTATTTCTAGGAGGTCTCCCATCCAAGTACTGACCAGGCCCTGCCCCGTTTAGCTTCCGGATCTGACGAGATCGGGCGCATTCAGGACGGTGTGGCCACAAGCTGAAAGGCCTGGCTGCATGATGTCTCTTAAAGGTTGGCGGGTATTGACGGAACTTCCAGCAAAAAAAAAAAAAAAAAAATAGAAAAATGGAGGGAAAAATATCAGTGCAGGAAAGGGTGTTGAAAGTAGCCGGGTACGTGTACAATTCTTCAATAATATCTCCTGCAGACTGAAAGAGAGTATTAAGAGCTACGATAAAGTTACCCAGGAGACGTAAAAAGCTTGCAGCACCTGGTATTTCCAGGAGGTCACCCATCCAAGTACTGACCAGGCCCTGCCCCGTTAGCTTCCGAGATCTGACGAGATCGGGCGCGTTCAGGACGGTGTGGCCGCAAGCTAAGAAGCCTGGCTGCATGATGTCTCTTAAAGGCTGGCGGGTATTGACGGAACTTCCAGCAAAAAATAAAAAATAAATAAATAGAAAAATGGAGGGAAAAATATCAGTGCAGGACAGGGTGTTGAAAGTAGCCGGGTACATGTACAATTCTACAATTATATCTCCTCCAGACTGAATGAGAGTATTAAGAGCTACGATGAAGTTACCCAGGAGATGTAAAAAGCTTTCAGCACCTGGTATTTCCAAGAGGTCACCCATCCAATTACTGACCAGGCCCTGCCCAGTTTTTCTTCCGAGATCTGACGAGATCTTGCGTCTTCAGGACGGTGTGGCCTCAAGCCAAGAGGCCTGGCTGCATGATGTCTCTTAAAGGCTGGAGGGTATTGATGGAACTTCCAGCAAAAAACAAAAGAAAAAAGAAAAATGGAGGGACAAATATCAGTGCAGCAAAGCGTGTTGAAGGTAGCCGGGTACGTGTACAATTCTTCAATTATATCTCCTCCAGACAGATAGAGAGTATTAAGAGCTACGATAAAGTTACCCAGGAGACGTAAAAGCTTGCAGCACCAGGTATTTCCAGGAGGTCACCCATCCATGTACTGACCAGGCCCTGCCCCGTTTAGCTTCCGAGATCTGACGAGATCAGGCGTGTTCAGGATGGTGTGGCCGCAAGCCGAGATGCCTGGCTGCATGATGTCTCTTAAAGGCTGGCGGGTATTGACGGAACTGCCAGCAAAACAAAAAAAGAAAAATAGAGGGAAAAATACCAGTGCAGCAAAGGGTGTTGAAAGTAGACGGGTACGTGTACAATTCTTCAATTATATCTTCTCCAGACAGAAAGAGAGTATTAAGAGCTACGATAAAGTTACCCAGGAGACGTAAAAGCTTGCAGCACTAGGTATTTCCAGGAGGTCTCACTTCCATGTACTGACCAGGTCCTGCCCCGTTTAGCTTCCAAGATCTGACGAGATCGGCCGCGTTCAGGATAGTGTGGCCGCAAGCCAAGATGCCTGGCTGCATGATGTCTCTTAAAGGCTGGCGGGTATTGACGGAACTGCCAGCAAAAAAAAAAAGAAAAATAGAGGTAAATATACCAGTGAAGCAAAGGGTGTTGACAGTAGCTGGGTACGTGTACAATACTTCAATTAAATCTCCTCCAGACAGATAGAGAGTATTAAGAGCTACGATAAAGTTACCCAGGAGACGTAAAAGCTTGCAGCACAAGGTATTTCCAGGAGGTCTCACATTCATGTACTGACCAGGTCCTGCCCCGTTTAGCTTCCGAGATCTGACGAGATCGGGCGCGTTCAGGATGGTGTGGCCGCAAGCCGAGATGCCTGGCTGCATGATGTCTCTTAAAGGCTGGCGGGTTTTGACGGAACTGCCAGCAAAACAAAAAAATAAAAATAGAGGGAAAAATACCAGTGCAGCAAAGGGTGTTGAAAGTAGACGGGTACGTGTACAATTCTTCAATTATATCTTCTCCAGACAGAAAGAGAGTATTAAGAGCTACGATAAAGTTACCCAGGAGACGTAAAAGCTTGCAGCACTAGGTATTTCCAGGAGGTCTCACTTCCATGTACTGACCAGGTCCTGCCCCGTTTAGCTTCCGAGATCTGACGAGATCGGGCGCATTCAGGACGGTGTGGCCACAAGCCGAAAGGCCTGGCTGCATGATGTCTCTTAAAGGTTGGCGGGTATTGACGGAACTTCCAGCAAAAAAAAAAAAGAAAAAAAGAAAAAAGAAAAATGGATGGAAAAATATCAGTGCAGCAAAGGGTGTTGACAGTAGCTGGATACGTGTACAATACTTCAATTATATCTCCTCCAGACAGAGAGAGAGTATTAAGAGCTACGATGAAGTTACCCAGAAGACGTAAAAGCTTGCAGCACCAGGTATTTCCAGGAGGTCTCACATTCATTTACTGACCAGGTCCTGCCCCGTTTAGCTTCCGAGATCTGACGAGATCGGGCGCGTTCAGGATGGTGTGGCCGCAAGCCGAGATGCATGGCTGCATGATGTCTCTTAAAGGCTGGCGAGTATTGACGGAATTTCCAGCAAAAAAAAAAAAAAAAAAAATAGAAAAATGGAGGGAAAAATATCAGTGCAGGAAAGGGAGTTGAAAGTAGCTGGATACGTGTACAATACTTCAATTATATCTCCTCCAGACAGAGAGAGAGTATTAAGAGCTACGATGAAGTTACCCAGGAGACGTAAAAAGCTTGCAGCACCTGGTATTTCAAGGAGGTCTCCCATCCAAGTACTGACCAGGCCCTGCCCCGTTAAGCTTCCGAGATCTGACGAGATCGGGCGCATTCAGGACGGTGTGGCCACAAGCCGACAGGCCTGGCTGCATGATGTCTCTTAAAGGTTGGCGGGTATTGACGGAACTTCCAGCAAAAAAAAAGAAGAAAAAAAGAAAAAAGAAAAATGGATGGAAAAATATCAGTGCAGCAAAGGGTGTTGACAGTAGCTGGATACGTGTACAATACTTCAATTATATCTCCTCCAGACAGAGAGAGAGTATTAAGAGCTACGATGAAGTTACCCAGGAGACGTAAAAAGCTTGCAGCACCTGGTATTTCTAGGAGGTCTCCCATCCAAGTACTGACCAGGTCCTGCCCCGTTTAGCTTCCGAGATCTGACGAGATCGGGCGCATTCAGGACGGTGTGGCCGCAAGCCGAGAGGCCTGGCTGCATGATGTCTCTTAAAGGTTGGCGGGTATTGACGGAACTTCCAGCAAAAAAAAAAAAAAAAAAGAAAAATGGATGGAAAAATATCAGTGCAGCAAATGGTGTTGACAGTAGCTGGGTACGTGTACAATACTTCAATTATATCTCCTCCAGACAGATAGAGAGTATTAAGAGCTACGATAAAGTTACCCAGGAGACGTAAAAGCTTGCAGCACCTGGTATTTCCAGGAGGTCTCACATTCAAGTACTGACCAGGTCCTGCCCCGTTTAGCTTCCGAGATCTGACGAGATCAGGCGCGCTCAGGACGGTGTGGCCGCAAGTCAAGAGGCCTGGCTGCATGATGTCTCTTAAAGGCTGGCGGGTATTGACGGAACTTCCAGCAAAAAAAAAAAAAAAAAAAATGGAAAATGGAGGGAAAAATATCAGTGCAGCAAAGGCTGTTGAAAATAGCCGGGTACGTGTACAATACTTCAATTATATCTCCTCCAGACAGATAGAGAGTATTAAGAGCTACGATGAAGTTTCCCAGGAGATGTAAAAAGCTTGCAGCACCAGGTATTTCCAGGAGGTCTCCCATCCAAGTACTGACCAGGCCCTGCCCCGTTTAGCTTCCGAGATCTGACGAGATCGGGCGTGTTCAGGACGGTGTGGCCGCAAGCCAAGAGGCCTGGCTGCATGATGTCTCTTAAAGGCTGGCGGGTATTGACGGAACTGCCAGCAAAAAAAAAAAAGAAAAATAGAGGGAAAAATACCAGTGCAGCAAAGGGTGTTAAAAGTAGCCGGGTACGTGTACAATTCTTCAATTATATCTCCTCCAGACAGAAAGAGAGTATTAAGAGCTACGATGAAGTTACCCAGGAGACGTAAAAAGCTTGCAGCACCTGGCATTTCCAGGAGGTCACCCATCCAAGTACTGACCAGGCCCTGCCCCGTTTAAACTCCAAGATCTGATGAGATCGGGGGCGTTCAGGACGGTGTGGCTGCAAGCCAAGAGGCCTGGCTGCATGATGTCTCTTAAAGCCTGGCGGGTATCGACGGAACTGCCAGCAAAAAAAAAAAAGAAAAATAGAGGGAAAAATATCAGTGCAGCAATGGGTGTTGAAAGTAGCCGGGTACGTGTACAATTCTTCAATTATATATTCTCCAGACAGAAAGAGAGTATTAAGAGCTACGATGAAGTTCCCCAGGAGACGTAAAAAGCTGGCAGCACCTGGTATTTCCAGAAGATCTCCCATCCAAGTACTGACCAGGTCCTGCCCCGTTTAGTTTCCGAGATCTTCCGTGATCGGGCGCGTTCAGGACTGTGTGTACGCAAGCCAAGAGGCCTGGCTGCATGATGTCTCTTAATGGCTGGCGGGTATTGACGGAACATCCAGCAAATAAAAAACAAGAGAAATGGTGGTAAAAATATCAGTGCAGCAAAGGGTGTTGAAAGTAGCCAGGTACGTGTACAATTCTTCAATTATATCTCCTCCAGACTGAAAGAGAGTATTAAGAGCAACGATGAAGTTACCCAGGAGACGTAAAAAGCTTGCAGCACCTGGTATTTCCAGGAGGACACCCATCCAAGTACTGACAAGGCCCTGCCCCGTTTGGCTTCCGAGATCTGACGAGATCGGGCGCGTTCAGGACGGTGTGGCCGCAAGCCAAGATGCCTGGCTGCATGATGTCTCTTAAAGGCAGGCGGGTATTGACGGAACAGCCAGCAAAAAAAAAAAAAGAGAAATGGAGGGAAAAATATCAGTGCAGTAATGGGTTTTGAAAGTAGCCGGGTACGTGTACAATTCTTCAATTATATCTCCTCCGGACAGAAAGAGAGTATTAAGAGCTACGATGAAGTTACCCAGGAGACGTAAAAAGCTTGCAGCACCTGGCATTTTCAGGAGGTCACCCATCCAAGTACTGACCAGGCCCTGCCCCGTTTAAATTCCAAGATCTGATGAGATCGGGGGCGTTCAGGACGGTGTGGCTGCAAGCCAAGAGGCCTGGCTGCATGATGTCTCTTAATAGTTGGCGGGTTTTGACGGAACATCCAGCAAAAAAAAAAAAGAGAAATGGAGGGAGAAATACCAGTGCAGCAAAGGGTGTTGAAAGTAGCCGGGTACGTGTACAATTCTTCAATTATATCTCCTGCAGACAGAAAGAGAGTATTAAGAGCTACGATGAAGTTACCCAGGAGACGTAAAAAGCTTGCAGCACCTGGTATTTCTAGGAGGTCAGCCATCCAAGTACTGACCAGGCCCTGCCCCGTTTAGCTTCCGAGATCTTACGAGATCGGGCGCATTCAGGACGGTGTGGCCACAAGCCGAGAGGCCTGGCTGCATGATGTCTCTTAAAGGTTGGCGGGTATTGACGGAACTTCCAGCAAAAAAAAAAATGAAAAATGGAGGGAAAAATATCAGTGCAGCAAAGGCTGTTGAAAGTAGCCGGGTACGTGTACAATACTTCAATTATATCTCCTCCAGACAGATAGAGAGTATTAAGAGCTACGATGAAGTTTCACAGGAGACGTAAAAAGCTTGCAGCACCAGGTATTTCCAGGAGGTCTCCAATCTAAGTACTGACCAGGCCCTGCCCCGTTTAGCTTCAGAGATCTGACGATATCGTGCGCGTTCAGGACGGTGTGGCCGAAAGCCAAGAGGCCCGGCTGCATGATGTCTCTTTAGGCTGGTGGGTATTGACGGAACTTCCAGCAAAAAAAAAAAAAAAAAAAGAAAAATGGAGGGAAAAATATCAGTGCAGCAAAGGCTGTTGAAAGTAGCCGGGTACGTGTACAATTCTTCAATAATATCTCCTCCAGACTGAAAGAGAGTATTAAGAGCTACGATGAAGTTACCCAGGAGACGTAAAAAGCTTGCAGCACCTGGTATTTCCAGGAAGTCACCCAACCAAATACTGACCAGGTCCTTCACCGTTTAGCTTCCGAGATCTGACGAGATCGGGCGCGTTCAGGATGGTGTGGCCGCAAGCCAAGATGCCTGGCTGCATGATGTCTCTTAAAGGATGGCGGGTATTGACGGAATTTCCAGCAAAAAAAAAAAAAAAAAAAATAGAAAAATGGAGGGAAAAATATCAGTGCAGCAAAGGGTGTTGAAAGTAGCCGGGTACGTGTACAATTCTTCACTTATATCTCCTCCAGACAGAAAGAGAGAATTAAGAGCTACGATAAAGTTACCCAGGAGACGTAAAAGCTTGCAGCACCAGGTATTTCCAGGAGGTCTCCCATCCAAGTACTGACCAGGTCCTGCCCCGTTCAGCTTCCGAGATCTGACGAGATCGGGCGCGTTCAGGATGGTGTGGCCGCAAGCCAAGATGGCTGGCTGCATGATGTCTCTTAAAGGCTGGCGGGTATTGACGGAACTGCCAGCAAAAAAAAAAAAGAAAAATAGAGGGAAATATACCAGTGCAGGAAAGGGTGTTGAAAGTAGCCGGGTACGTGTACAATTCTTCAATTATATCTCCTCCAGACAGAAAGAGAGTATTAAGAGCTACGATGAAGTTACCCAGGAGACGTAAAAAGCTTGCAGCACCTGGCATTTCCAGGAGGTCACCCATCCAAGTACTGACCAGGCCCTGCCCCGTTTAAATTCCAAGATCTGATGAGATCGGGGGCGTTCAGGACGGTGTGGCTGCAAGCCAAGAGGCCGGGCTGCATGATGTCTCTTAATGGTTGGCGGGTTTTGACGGAACATCCAGCAAAAAAAAAAAGAGAAATGGAGGGAGAAATACCAGTGCAGCAATGGGTGTTGAAAGTAGCCGGGTACGTGTACAATTCTTCAATTATGTCTCCTCCAGACAGAAAGAGAGTATTAAGAGCTACGATGAAGTTACCCAGGAGACGTAAAAAGCTGGCAGCACCTGGTATTTCCTGGAGGTCTCACATTTAAGTACTGACCAGGTCCTGCCCCGTTTAGCTTCCGAGATCTGACAAGATCGGGCACGTTCAGGACGGTGTGGCCGCAAGAGGAGATGTCTGGCTGCATGATGTCTCTTAAAGGCTGGCGGGTATTGACGGAACTGCCAGCAAAAAAAAAAAAGAAAAATAGAGGGAAATATACCAGTGCAGCAAAGGGTGTTGAAAGTAGCCTAGTACGTGTACAATTCTTCAATTATATCTCCTGGAGACAGAAAGAGAGTATTAAGAGCTACGATGAAGTTACCCAGGAGACGTAAAAGGCTTGCA
The DNA here is from genome assembly GCF_036373705.1 of Amia ocellicauda. Lineage (NCBI taxonomy): Eukaryota > Metazoa > Chordata > Actinopteri > Amiiformes > Amiidae > Amia > Amia ocellicauda. The sequence continues at coordinate 152,251 of NW_027102992.1, read as the reverse complement.
GCACCTGGTATTTCTAGGAGGTCTCCCATCCAAGTACTGACCAGGCCTTGCCCCGTTTAGCTTCCGAGATCTGACGAGATCGGGCGCATTCAGGACGGTGTGGCCGCAAGCCGAGAGGCCTGGCTGCATGATGTCTCTTAAAGGTTGGCGGGTATTGACGGAACTTCCAGCAAAAAAAAAAAAAAAAAAGAAAAATGGATGGAAAAATATCAGTGCAGCAAAGGGTGTTGACAGTAGCTGGGTACGTGTACAATACTTCAATTATATCTCCTCCAGACAGATAGAGAGTATTAAGAGCTACGATAAAGTTACCCAGGAGACGTAAAAGCTTGCAGCACCAGGTATTTCCAGGAGGTTTCACATTCATGTACCGACCAGGTCCTGCCCCGTTTAGCTTCCAAGATCTGACGAGATCGGGCGAGTTCAGGATGGTGTGGCCGCAAGCCGAGATGCCTGGCTGCATGATGTCTCTTATAGGCTGGCGGGTATTGACGGAATTTCCAGCAAAAAAAAAAAAAAAAAAATGGAAAAATGGAGGGAAAAATATCAGTGCAGGAAAGGGTGTTGAAAGTAGCCGGGTACGTGTACAATTCTTCAATTATATCTCCTGGAGACAGAAAGAGAGTATTAAGAGCTACGATGAAGTTACCCAGGAGACGTAAAAAGCTTGCAGCACCTGGTATTTCTAGGAGGTCTCCCATCCAAGTACTGACCAGGCCCTGCCCCGTTTAGCTTCCGAGATCTGACGAGATCGGGCGCATTCAGGACGGTGTGGCCACAAGCCGAAAGGCCTGGCTGCATGATGTCTCTTAAAGTTTGGCGGGTATTGACAGAACTTCAAGCAAAAAAAAAAAAAAAAAAGAAATGGATGGAAAAATATCAGTACAGCAAAGGGTGTTGACAGTAGCTGGGTACGTGTACAATACTTCAATTATATCTCCTCCAGACAGATAGAGAGTATTAAGAGCTACGATAAAGTTACCCAGGAGACGTAAAAGCTTGCAGCACGAGGTATTTCCAGGAGGTCTCACATTCATGTACTGACCAGGTCCTGCCCCGTTTAGCTTCCGAGATCTGACGAGATCGGGCGCGTTCAGGATGGTGTGGCCGCAAGCCGAGAGGCCTGGCTGCATGATGTCTCTTAAAGGCTGGCGGGTATTGACGGAACTGGCAGCAAAAAAAAAAAAGAAAAATAGAGGGAAAAATACCAGTGCAGCAAAGGGTGTTGAAAGTAGCCGGGTACGTGTACAATCCTTCAATTATATCTTCTCCAGACAGAAAGAGAGTATAAAGAGCTACGATGAAGTTCCCCAGGAGACGTAAAAAGCTGGCAGCACCTGGTATTTCCTGGAGGTCTCACATTTAAGTACTGACCAGGTCCTGCCCCGTTTAGCTTCCGAGATCTGACAAGATCGGGCACGTTCAGGACGGTGTGGCCGCAAGAGGAGATGTCTGGCTGCATGATGTCTCTTAAAGGCTGGCGGGTATTGACGGAATTTCCAGCAAGAAAAAAAAAAAAAAAAAAGAAAAAAGGAGGGAAAAATATCAGTGCAGGAAAGGGTGTTGAAAGTAGCCGGGTACGTGTACACTTCTTCAATTATATCTCCTGGAGACAGAAAGAGAGTATTAAGAGCTACGATGAAGTTACCCAGGAGATGTAAAAAGCTTGCAGCACCTGGTATTTCTAGGAGGTCTCCCATCCAAGTACTGACCAGGCCCTGCCCCGTTTAACTTCCGAAATCTGACGAGATTGGGCGCATTCAGGACGGTGTGGCCACAAGCCAAGAGGCCTGGCTGCATGATGTCTCTTAAAGGCTGGCGGGTATTGACGGAACTTCCAGCAAAAAAAAACAAAAAAAAAAGGAAAATGGAGGGAAAAATATCAGTGCAGGAAAGGGTGTTGAAAGTAGCCGGGTACGTGTACAATACTTCAATTATATCTCCTCCAGACAGAAAGAGAGTATTAAGAGCTACGATGAACTCACCTAAAGGATTATTAGGAACACCATACTAATACTGTGTTTGACCCCCTTTCGCCTTCAGAACTGCTTTAATTCTACGTGGCATTGCTTCAACAAGGTGCTGTAAGCATTCTTTAGAAATGTTGGCCCATATTGATAGGATAGCATCTTGCAGTTGATGGAGATTTGTGGGATGCACATCCAGGGCACGAAGCTCCCGTTCCACCACATCCCAAAGATGCTCTATTGGGTTGAGATCTGGTGACTGTGGGGGCCAGTTTAGTACAGTGAACTCATTGTCATGTTCAAGAAACCAATTTGAAATGATTCGACCTTTGTGACATGGTGCATTATCCTGCTGGAAGTAGCCATCAGAGGATGGGTACATGGTGGTCAAAAAGGGATGGACATGGTCAGAAACAATGCTCAGGTAGGCCGTAGCATTTAAACGATGCCCAATTGGCACTAAGGGGCCTAAAGTGTGCCAAGAAGACATCCCCCACACCATTACACCACCACCACCAGCCTGCACAGTGGTAACAAGACATGATGGATCCATGTTCTCATTCTGTTTACGCCAAATTCTGACTCTACCATCTGAATGTCTCACCTCTTTTTCCTATTTGTAGTGGAGATGAGTGGTACCCGGTGGGGTCTTCTGCTGTTGTAGCCCATCCGCCTCAAGGTTGTACGTGTTGTGGCTTCACAAATGCTTTGCTGCATACCTCGTTTGTAACGAGTGGTTATTTCAGTCAAAGTTGCTCTTCTATCAGCTTGAATCAGTCGGCCCATTCTCCTCTGACCTCTAGCATCAACAAGGCATTTTCGCCCACAGGACTGCCGCATACTGGATGTTTTTCCCTTTTCACACCATTCTTTGTAAACCCTAGAAATGGTTGTGGGTGAAAATCCCAGTAACTGAGCAGATTGTGAAATACTCAGACCGGCCCGTCTGGCACCAACAACCATGCCACGCTCAAAATTGCTTAAATCACCTTTCATTCCCATTCAGACATTCAGTTTGGAGTTCAGGAGATTGTCTTGACCAGGACCACACCCCTAAATGCATTGAAGCAACTGCCATGTGATTGGTTGATTAGATAATTGCATTAATGAGAAATTGAACAGGTGTTCCTAATAATCCTTTAGGTGAGTGTATATGTATGTATGTGTATGTATGTCCAATTGCTTTGACAATACAAATGAAATGAATTGAGAGAGAGAGAGAGAGAGAGAGAGAGAGAGAGAGAGAGGAATATGAGCTCCTAAAAAACATTTGTTTTTATACATAAGCGGATTTAATTTGTCATTTACAAATGAATATATAGCACTATAAACATACACAGAAGACATGGAATAGAAATTCAGAAGAAAAAGTATTCAAAAAATAATAATTTTAAGAGAAACACAAAAAGAAGAAAGCAGAGAGACAGTTCAGGAAGAAAAGTCAGAAAAGAAAAGCTGAAGACAAGAATTGGAGGTAAGAGACAAATAATTAAACAAAAAAATATGTATTAATAAAATAAATAAGCATTCTCAGTAGTTGACTCAGCCAATGAAAATGCAGAGCTCCGATTTGAATAGAGTGACAGTAGGAGAGAGCCCAACTGCCACTGAGACTGATAGAAATCTATCGAACAGCAGTCTGACTGCAGAGCTGCCTTTTGAAATCCGATACCCTGAAGACATTCGCTCTGCACAGGCTAAGAAGGACTACAAACAAGCTGTGATGAGAGCATCTCCTGAGACCCTCATCCTAGACTACACCGGTAAAGGAGAAAACAGGGTCAAGAACAATCTACTGTTCTACACCGCCTTTCACAAAACCCTGTGCCAGACATACCCCAATAACAACAAGAGGGGCATTAGCAGAGGCAGGCAGATCTCAGTGCTGGTAGAGAAAGACACAGACAGTGTGATGCTCACTTTTAATGTATACCACAACGGGACCATCATGGTGCAGGGCAGCGAGAGCAGCCTGGACCAATTAGCTCTCGGCTTCCACACCTCAAAGCAGCAGACTGAGGTAGAGAAACAAGAGCCAGAGCCGGCCACCCTGCAGTCTGCCCCCAGCCACACGGAGCCAGACAGTGCCCCATCTCCCACAGACTGCCCCCCTGTCTCCCCAAAACTCTCCAGCAACATTAAAACACTAAAGGAATGCCTATCAGTGCTGGAGCTGGAGTTTGCGGAGTTCAGGGAGCAGACCTTGAGCACCCTGGCCCAGACCTCCTTGTGCGATCAGCTCCGGGATGAGATGCACAGACTAAAGATGCAGCACAAGGCTGAGATCCATGAGCTGAGAGCAGCAGTGAGAGACCTGGAGGAGCAGAGCCAAACCCTGAGGACGGAGCTGCGCAGAGCGAGGGAGGAGCTGACCAGGACACCCCAGCACAGCCAGCTAAGGAGCCTGCAGAGCCAGCTGGAGGAGCTAAGAGAGGAGCTACACATCACTGGAGCACAGAGACTGCACTGCACTGACCCCACAACACCTCCAACCCCTGACGCACCCACTGATCCACCCACACTCCCCACCACTCCTGACACACCCACTATCACCAGACCTGCCACTAATACACAACCCCCTGAAACGCCACTCCCCCAAAACACACCCGCTGCCCCCACCACTCCCGACGCAAACCCGGAGTGGCAGGTCAACGCAGAGGTGGTCATTCTGAGCGAATCCAATGGGAAGTTCCTGGTTGAGAGGCGCCTCTTCCCTGGGCGAAAAGTGAAAAAGCTTTGGTGCTCCACAGCACAGAGAGCCCTGGAGCTGCTCTCCAAGAGGAGGCTTTACCAAGTCAAACACATCCTCATCCACACCGGCACTAACGACCTGAGTGCCCGCAGGGGCGATGTGGCCTCAGCCCTGAGACAGGTAGCAACGAAAGCCACAGAGGAATTCCCAACTGCCAAAATTTCCATCTCCACACTGCTGCCCCGCACAGACGTGCCCCTGCACATCATCCAGGCCATCAACGCAGAAGTGTCCCGAAGATGTGCCCTCCTCCCCAACGTCCACCTGGCACACCACTGAGACATCCAGCCACATCACCTGTATGACCACGTCCACCTCAACAAGACGGGTGTGAGGATCATCTCAAAGGTCCTCAAGGACACAACCCTGGGCCGAAACCCCACACACCCCCACCTCGAGACCAGGAGCAAACCCCCCAGCCCCCGGCCACATCCCCAGCCACCGGCTCCACCCCAGCCCCAGCCCCTGAGACCCCGCGGCCCCATTCCCCACCCCCCCATCCCCAGAGGGCCCGTCCAGCACAGCAGAGCGGACAGCCGGGGACCAGCACAGCCACACAGCCACGCAGCAGCGGCTTCCAGAGCCTGGAGGCCCGATGCTGCCCAGCTGGCCCAGATAAGGCAACTCCTCAGTGTCATCTGTACCACACTGCTGAGTTAACTGAGCCTCAACACACATATATATGGTTGTGGAGATGGAGAGTAAGAAAAAATGTGATTTAATTATTCTGATATTTTGATGCAAAGATAAAATCTTTGTGTGATTATTATGTATATCCATATATAATTATTAATAGTAATATAATATCAGTTGTAGACCACAAATTAAACTTTCTTATGTAGAAGAGACAAGTATAATAAAATATATTAACATGTCCTTTAAAATAAGCAGTTGGAATATGCAGGGTTTACGCTCCTCAACTTTTGGAATGAAGAGCACAGGCCCTGAACTGATCAACACTGTAAATAGTTCAGATGTTTTCATTCTTGTAGAGACTTGGTGCTGTGCAGATATGTCTATACACTGGATGGATACAATGGATACAGGGAGCTGATTGTGCCCTCCTATAAAAAACCCAAAGTCAGGTGTGGCAGGGCCTCGTGGGGGATTATCGTGTGGTACAGGGAGGAGCTCCGAGCAGCCCTATGCCCAGTACAGAGAGGAGACACACACCTGTGGATGAAAATCAGAAAAGACACCCTACAAAATAACACAGATATATACCTATGTGCAATTTATATGCCACCCGCAGACTCCCCCTACTATAATGAGGAAGGCTTTCATGAGCTTCAAAACGAAATCTGCCACTTCCAGACCCTGGGCTCTGTACTGCTGTGTGGCGATCTCAATGCCAGGACTGGCAGAGAGATGGACTACATCAATACAGAGGGGAACACACACCTGTTCGGAGACTCCCCGCTGTGCCACACACACACCTCCACACTGACACAGCCACGACAGCGTGGTAAACAAGAGCAGGAAGCAGGTAGTGCGCCTATGTAAAAGCCTGGGTCTATATATCATCAATGGCAGGACCAGGGGGTACTCTCTGGGGAGATTCACATACTGCTCGGCTCTGGGCAGCAGTGTGGTGGACTACGCCATAACTGACCTGGACCCACAAGCCAACAATGCGTTTATAGTCAGACAACAATCTCCACTATCAGACCACAGCCAAATAACACTTTACCTAAAAAGATCAGCGCAGCCACAAGTCAGAGCCAAACTTCCCACAAAACTGGTCTCCCTGCCACCCAGTTAGAGATGGTCAGAGCCCAGCACAGAGAACTACACAAGAGCCCTGAATAGTGATGAGATTGAAAACATGTTAGACAGATATCAATCCTCACACTATCAAATAAACCAAAACGGAATAAACTCAGCCACCAAAACACTGAATGAAATATTTGAGAGACTGGCTTTAAAATCAAACATTAAAACAATTAAAAACCAAAATATGAAATCGTCTAAAAGAAAAAAAGAACAGTGGTGTGACCAGGAGTGTGAAACTTCTAGGAAACACCTGAGACATCTCTCCAACACTAAACACAGAGAGCCCGACAACCAGGAGGCTCGCCTCAGCTACTGCCAGGCCCTGCGGCACTACAAGCAACTCCTCAGTAAGAAAAAAGACCACTATATGGGCAGAATAAATACCCCAAAAACAAAAAATGAAATACCAATTCAAAATGGAGAAATCTGGAAAACACACTTTGAAAAACTTTACCAAAATGTTGAAAACAATCCAAAGCCAGAACAGGTTAAAATATTAAAAAACCTAAATAAATTGGAAGAAATCATTAAGAATAACCAAAATCCCTTAGATAACCCATTTACAATACAGGAACTAAAACATCAACTCAAAATCCTCAAACCCAGGAAAGCCAGCGGCCCCGACAGCATCAGCCCTGAGATGCTGAAGCACAGCAGCCCGCAGCTGCAGGAGGCTCTGCTCAAACTCTTTAACCTGGTGCTGAGAGCCGGGTGTTTCCCTGAGGTCGGGAATCAAGGATTGATCACCCCGATTTTTAAAAGTGGAGACAAATTAGACCCCAATAACTACTGGGGCAGCTGTGTGAGCAGTAACCTGGGGAAGGTGTTCTGCAGTATCATCAACGCCCAGATACTGGCCTTCCTTACCAAGCACAGTGTCCTGAATAAGAGTCAGATTGGCTTCCTACCAAAACACCGCACAACCGATCATATTTACACTCTACACACCCTCATAAATAAATATACCCAAAACAATAAAGGAAAAATATTTGCCTGTTTTGTAGACTTTAGAAAGGCATTTGACTCAATCTGGCACAAGGGATTATTTTATAAACTTCTACAGAGTGGTGTAGGGGGTAAAGTTTATGACATCATTAAATCAATGTATTCTGAAAACAAATGCGGAGTTCAAATTGGCAACTCAAGAACAGAGTTCTTCACTCAGGGGCGGGGAGTGAGACAGGGCTGCAGTCTGAGTCCAACACTGTTCAACATCTACATCATCGAGTTGGCCACAGTGTTGGAGCAGTCTGACGCCCGCAGCCTAACTCTCCATGACACAGAGATCAAGTTCCTGCTCTACGCAGACGACCTGGTGCTGCTGTCGCCCACAGAGCAGGGGCTTCAGCAGAACCTGGCGCTGCTAGAGCAGTACTGTCAGAAATGGGCCCTGGCAGTCAATCTGGACAAGACCAGAGTTATGGTTTTCCAGAAAAAAGCCCCATCTCAGGGAAACAGGTACCGCTTCACTCTGGGCAGCACTGGATTAGAGCACTGCACCAGATACAACTACCTTGGCCTGACCATCAGTGCGTCAGGGAGCTTCAGCCTGGCTATAAACGCATTAAAAGACAAGGCACGCCGGGCATTTTATGCCATAAAGACACAATTTGGGAAAACAACAATACCAATAACTATTTGGATTAAAATATTAAACTCCATCATCCAACCAATCCTGCTATATGGGAGCGAAGTGTGGGGTCCCCTCATGAACCTCAATAACAACAATTGGGACAAAAGCCCCATGGAAATATTCCACCTAGAATTTAATAAAAACATCTTACACGTACACAGAAACGCCCCCACGGCTCTGAGGCTCACAGAGCCCGAACACACAATGACCAAAACAACAACAATTGGGAAAATTGACATGTACCTGAAAAGCAAATACACAAAAGATTAGAGACACGAATTAGAATTACAAAACAAATTGGAATGCTACCGGGCCCTGAATAGAAACATTACATTGGCTGAATACTTAAAAATCCAAAATATAAAAGAGAGACAAAATCTAACTAAATACAGGCTCAGTGACCACAGCCTCGCCATTGAAAAAGGCCGCTACAGAAAATTCTGGGTTGCCAGAGAAGAGCGGCTGTGCAGCCAGTGTGACCTAGGGGAGGTCGAAACACAGGCGCATTTCCTGCTGTCCTGCCCTAAATACACAAAAATCAGGGAGACATACTTTAAAATATTAAAAATGCATATCCCTGAGTTCAGCATGATCCCCGATTGCTGCAAACTCCCCGTCCTGCTGGGAGAGGAGGAGCGCACTGCCTTCTTAGCAGCGCAATATGTATCCACCTGCCACAGCCTGCGAGACAGTGTGTAGACACCAGCCTGTGGCACTCCATTTGCAAAACAAAATAAAAACAGTGATTTTTCTGATGTCATGACACAAATTTTGATACAAACAACAAATATGGTTTATATCCTACTTAATTTTATTTCAATGTGTACTATATTTGTTCCACTGAATCTTGTATTGCAATGTTTTGTCTTGATTGATAGAACATTTGTATCTGCTTTGGCAATATTGTGATAGATCATTCCAATAAAGCACCTTTGAATTGAATTGAAATGAATTGACAGACAGACAGACACACGCACACACACACACACACACACACACACACACACACAGAGCCAGCCAGCCAGACAGCCAGCCAGCTCAGCCATGACATCACGAGCCTCTCTCAGCTGACTGCTATGACATCACAGAGCACGTACATTCCGTTGCTTGCCGTCTGTCAACCACTCAGTCACTGCCAGCCAGACTGGCTGGCTGGCTGGATGGGGGGGCTGCTTGCTGCTGCTGCGTATCTTAGCAAGCTAATTTGCCTGACCGGCCTTCCTACTCCTATGCCCAAATGCCCACCTAAGCCCGATCTACTGTTCACCTGGATCACAGCTCCGCCCCAACAAGGCAGATCCTCCCAAAAATGGTACAAACTGATCCACGTTCCCCTCCACGGAAAGCTTTAGCCCAAAATAAGGGACACATTCTGTAACAACATAACGAATGCCCACCCAACCTGAGACAAAACTGAGAAAAAAGAAAAACGCTCAGTCCTCCTGGTGGAGGGACACACAGCCACCCTGGCTGCCCAATATGTCAGCGCCTACCACAGCCTGAGGGACACAGTGACACACGAGCACCGGCTGTAAATATAATGTAAATACTCGTTTGTAATGCATGTCATTGTATTTCAAAAAGGAATCTGGAAATAGTAAACCTATTTTCTTTATTTGAATGTATTAAAGATCACATTTTATTACATTTTCTTTTTCTGTACTTCATTACATTATATTGAGATTCATAATTCTATTATTTATTTTCCGTATGTATGTATGTATGTATTATTGTATGGAAGGAAAGTTAGAAATTATTTTCTCAAACCTGTTTTGCTCTCTTGTATACTTAAGAAAGATAAGGTCAAGCTAGAAGGTCAGGCGGCCATAAGGTAGTTTGATTTCTGTTTGTTATTTACGATGAGAACCTTGGAGACAATGTCAAACGGTATGACCTACGTGCCTGTTCCTTAAAACCATGTGTAGATCTATGAACTCTGTTCTATAATGAAATATGTTCTGCTTAGTTAGCCTTTAAGATAACATAGTAATGATTTTCTAGCATGTATGTATGTATGTATGTATGTCCAATTGCTTTGACAATACAAATGAATTGAATTGAGAGGGAGAGAGAGAGAGAGAGAGAGAGAGAGACAGACAGACAGACAGACTGACAAACACAAACAGACACACACACACACACACACAGCCAGCCAGCCAGCCAGCCAGCCAGCTCAGCGATGACATCACAAGCCTCTCTCAGCTGACTGCTATGACATCACAGAGCATGAACATTCCGTTGCTTGCCGTCTGTCAACCACTCAGTCACTGCCAGCCAGACTGGCTGGCTGGCTGGATTGGGGGGCTGCTTGCTGCTGCTGTGTAACTTAGCAAGCTTATTTGCTTGACCGGCCTTCCTACTCCTCTGCCCACATGCCCACCTATGCCCGATCTGCTGTTCACCTGGATCACAGCTCCGCCCCAACAAGGCAGATCCTCCCAAAAATGGTACAAACTGATCCATGTTCCCCTCCACAGAAAGCTTTAGCCCAAAATAAGGGACACATTCTGCCCAATATGTCAGCGCCTACCACAGCCTGAGGGACACAGTGACACACGAGCACCGGCTGTAAATATAATGTAAATACTCGTTTGTAATGCATGTCATTGTATTTCAAAAAGGAATCTGGAAATAGTAAACCTATTTTCTTTATTTGAATGTATTAAAGATCACATTTTATTACATTTTCTTTTTCTGTACTTCATTACATTATATTGAGATCCATAATTCTATTATTTATTTTCCATATGTATGTATGTATGTATTATTGTATGGAAGGAAAGTTAGAAATGATTTTCTCAAACCTGTTTTTCTCTCTTGTATACTTAAGAAAGATAAGGTCAAGCTAGAAGGTCAGGAGGCCATAAGGTAGTTTGATTTCTGTTTGTTATTTACGATGAGAACCTTGGAGACAATGTCAAACGGTATGACCTACGTGCCTGTTCCTTAAAACCATGTGTAGATCTATGAACTCTGTTCTATAATGAAATATGTTCTGCTTAGTTAGCCTTTAAGATAACATAGTAATGATTTTCTAGCATGTATGTATGTATGTATGTATGTCCAATTGCTTTGACAATACAAATGAATTGAATTGAGAGGGAGAGAGAGAGAGAGAGAGAGAGACAGACAGACTGACAAACACAAACAGACACACACACACACACACAGACACACACACAGCCAGCCAGCCAGCCAGCCAGCCAGCTCAGCGATGACATCACAAGCCTCTCTCAGCTGACTGCTATGACATCACAGAGCATGAACATTCCGTTGCTTGCCGTCTGTCAACCACTCAGTCACTGCCAGCCAGACTGGCTGGCTGGCTGGATGGGGGGGCTGCTTGCTGCTGCTGTGTACCTTAGCAAGCTTATTTGCTTGACCGGCCTTCCTACTCCTCTGCCCACATGCCCACCTATGCCCGATCTGCTGTTCACCTGGATCACAGCTCCGCCCCAACAAGGCAGATCCTCCCAAAAATGGTACAAACTGATCCACGTTCCATTCCACAGAAAGCTTTAGCCCAAAATAAGGGACACATTCTGCCCAATATGTCAGCGCCAACCACAGCCTGAGGGACACAGTGACACACGAGCACCGGCTGTAAATATAATGTAAATACTCGTTTGTAATGCATGTCATTGTATTTCAAAAAAGGAATCTGGAAATGGTATACCTATTTTCTTTATTTGTATGTATTAAAGATCACATTTTATTACATTTTCTTTTTCTGTACGTCATTACATCTTATTGTGATTCATAATTCTATTATTTATTTTCCGTGTATATGTATGTATGTATGTATTGTGACAAACCAAGGGGCAGGGTCATACATGGCAGATATGTCAGGCCAGGTCTGCTGCAAGGTGTGTACTCTAGGGTAGAATACCGACCCTAGGCAACTACACTCCCCAGAAACCCTCAGGCAGCCATTCTAGCACCTAATGTGGTCACTTGGTGTTACTTCCTCAATTATTCACCAGGTATATAAGGCGGGCCTGAGAGAGAGAGAAGTGAGAGACAATAGGGTGAGTTATCTGGAAAACAGAGGTAGCTCATAAGGAGAAAGCCAAGACTTATTTATTCCAGACTTTGTTTAAAATAGAATGATTATGTAAGATTAGTTACAACTCCAGTGTGAGTTAGGTTTTGTTTTCAGATTTGTTTTGTTTGAAGTAAACATACAGGCACAGCCCTGTATTTGCAACCTCCTCCCTGGGTCATGACTGGTTTTTACTCCTAAGAAGATCACAGAGAAGACCCGCACATGTGTACAGCCAAGGCGTTTTGTCACATTTGGTGTAGAATGCGGGCAGCACCTCATGAAACCCAGACTGGCTGAGTGAATTTTTTTATCCAAAAAAATAAAACTACAGGCTGTAATAGCCCAACAGGAAGCGACCAGGGTGCAGCAGGTGGCTCACCAGGATGCTATGCGGATGCATCAGGAAGCACTGCAGGTCCAGCATGATACAAATAAAATGTTTAGAGAAGAGCAGGAAAAGGTGACTAAAGAGCTGAAAGAGAGTGTTGAAGCACTTGCAACCAGGATTGGGCCACAGGGGGCTGCAACCCATTCCACTCCCCGCACCAATCACTTTCTGCAGAAAATGACAAAACAGGACGATGTTGAGGCCTTCCTTATGACCTTTGAGAGGACAGCAGAGAGAGGGATGGCCAAAAGATTCCTGGGCAGGGCTTGTGGCACCTTATCTGGCAGGGGATGCACAGAAAGCGTACTTTGATCTGGAGCTGAAGGACGCCCAGGACTATGATAAATTGAAAGCGGAGATAATGACCCGATTGGGCGTGACCACCGCAGTGAGGGCACATCGGTTTCAGCAGTGGGCCTACCAACCAGGACAACCAATCCGAACGCAGATGTTTGATCTGATCCATCTGGCCAGGAAATGGCTACAGCCAGAGGTCCATTCATCAGCCGAGGTGGTGGAGGCCATAGTCCTTGACAACTACCAACGCTGTTTTTCCCAAGGACGTTCGACGCTGGGTTGGCCAGAATGAGGTGCTGTCCGCTGACACCTTGGTGGCCATTGTAGAGCGGTTCTATACAGCCGGAGCAGCAGAGCATGTACCGGAGGTTAAAAACTCGTTCCCCAGGCCATGACGAACCAGCGGACCGGGTAAGATGGTTCCAAAGTACTCTGGGAAACATGACGCGCTGGGTTGGAAGAAAAGAGCAAGACTGGGGGGGGCAAAGGTGGGGCCTAAAGCCGAGACTAAGGGTTATAGGGGGTCACCATCACAACCAATTGTCTGCTACAATTGTGACAAAGTAGGACATATTGCGGCCCACTGCCCAGGTAGAGAGGAACCAATGCAATGTAATGTGTGTGATATGGGGAAAGAGAAACCGGTATTTTATGCCTGCCCTGTTGGGACGGATGTTTTCATAGGCGGAGTACCTAATCCAAAACACATGTGTACAGTGATAGTCGATGAGAAAGAAGTGGCTGCTCTACTCGACTCTGGCAGTATGGTTACACTGGTCACAGAAAAATTAGTAGCGACCAACAAGCTGGATAGACATCAGGAGCTCAGTATCACATGCACACATGGTGACACACGCCCCTATCCCACAGCCCTTGTAAACATACAGACAGAGGCCGGGAAACTAGATTACGAAGTCGGTGTGGTACCCAACATGCCATATGATGTGATACTGGGACGATATTTTCCTAATTTTGGAAAACTAGATAGAAAACATAGTAAATTGGAAATGCACACTGAAAACTGTAAGCCAGAAGTTGCCTCGATCCCACAACTAGAGCTAAAAGTAGACCTGGTTCCAGTTGAGTCGACAGTGAAGGTTTTGGTTGGGGAAAATTAAACTGAAAACATAGGGGTGGAATGTAGTGACGTAGATGACCCTATGGAGGGTGAGGAACCCAGCACTAGCAGGGTGGGTGAGAATCCATTCATAGAGACCCCTGAAGCTGACAATGTAGAAGTGTCAGTGTTAGAGGGACTCCCCACTGATTTTGGCAGCGCACAGGTGCGAGATCTCACTCTACACTATGCTAAAGAAAATGTGAAGGTAGTAAATGGGACCCCTATGACTACTGCAGACCCGCCAACAGCTTATCCTTATTTTATGGTAAAAAATGACCTATTGTACCGTGTAAATAAGATAGGGGTGGACATTGTGGAGCAATTGCTAGTTCCCACCCCATTCAGACGAACAGTTCTCAATCTGGCACATGGGCATATCCTGGGGGGACATCTGGGGATGGACAAAACCAAGGATAGACTCCTGAGGAGGTTTTACTGGCCAGGCGTACATGCAGACGTGACAGAACATTGTAGCTCATGTCCTGAATGTCAACTACATGCTCCTAAACCAGCCTTCAGAAGCCCACTGGTCCCTTTGCCCATCATAGAGACCCCCTTTGCTAGGATAGCTATGGATGTGGTGGGACCTCTCCCGAAATCAGCCAGAGGGCATCAGTATATACTGGTTATTTTGGATTATGCCACCAGGTACCCAGAAGCCATTCCACTGCGGACCATGGCTTCAAAAGGTATTGCAAAAGAGCTAATGTTGATGTGTAGTAGGGTGGGGATACCGAGGGAGATATTAACAGATCAGGGCACACCCTTTATGTCTAAGGTTATGACCGATCTGTGTAAATTGTTGCAGGTTAAGCAGTTGAGAACATCAGTCTACCACCCACAAACAGATGGGTTGGTTGAGAGATTTAATAGGACCCTGAAGTCCATGCTAAGAAAGGTAATCGATAAGGATGGGAAAAATTGGGAATTCATGCTGCCCTACTTGATGTCTGCCATTAGGGAAGTCCCACAGGCTTCCCTGGGCTTTTCGCCTTTTGAACTGTTATATGGGAGGCACCCCAGGGGGATATTAGACATAGCCCGTGAAACGTGGGAACACGAGTCCACTCCTTTCCGGAGTGTAGTCGAGCACATCAATGCTATGCAAGAGAGAATAGCCACAGTCACTCCCATTGTGAGAGAGCACCTAAGGCAGGCACAGGAACACCAACAATTCGCCTATAATCGTCAGGCTACACTGAGGGTGTTCCAGCCTGGTGATAGGGTGTTGGTGTTGGTTCCCACTGTAGAATGTAAATTTCTGGCTACGTGGATGGGACCTTATGAGATTATAGAGCGAATACGGGAAGTGAACTATAAGGTTCAGCAACCCGGCCGCCGACCCCCAGAACAAATATATCATGTCAACTTAATAAAAGCCTGGAAGGACAGGGAAGTGTTGATGTTGACTTACCCCCCTCAGCCACTAGGGACACCGAAGGTGAATATTGCAGCTGCCTTGTCACCTGACCAGTTGAAGGAGGTGAACGACTTGATAATACGTAATAGGGAAGTTTTCTCAGGCATACCGGGGCGTACCCATTTAGTCGCTCACAACATTGTGTCTCTCCCAGGAAAGAAGGTAAATATGAGGCCTTACAGGGTACCAGAAGCTCGCAGGAACACTATTAGAAATGAGGTTAAGGAAATGCTGGAGGCAGGGGTTATTGAAGAATCCCACAGTGAGTGGTCCAGCCCTATAGTCATGGTTTCCAAACCTGATGGCTCCTGGAGATTCTGTAATGATTTTAGAAAGGTTAATGAAATTTCAAAGTTTGATGCATACCCAATGCCCCGAGTAGATGAATTGTTAGAGAATATTGGGAATGCTCGCTATATTTCAACTATTGACTTAGCCAAGGGCTACTGGCAGATTCCCTTGACCCCGGGTGCCAAAGAAAAAACAGCCTTTGCAACCCCAGATGGTCTGTTTCACTACACAGTGATGCCCTTTGGCCTGCATGGTGCTCCTGCCACCTTTCAAAGGTTGATGGACCACATACTTAGACCACACAGGACGTATGCGGCAGCATATTTAGATGATGTGGTCATTCACAGTCCAGATTGGGAATCACATTTGTCTCAGCTCCAAGCGGTATTGGATTCAATACATGCAGCAGGCCTGATGGCTAATCCAACCAAATGCAATTTGGGGTTGGAAGAGGCCAAATACTTGGGCTATACAGTAGGGAGGGGTATGGTGAAACCCCAAATATCCAAGGTTGAAGCCATAAACTCTTGGCCTAGGCCTGTCAATAAAAAGCAGGTTAGGGCATTTTTAGGGTTAACTGGGTATTACCGGAGGTTTATTCCCAACTATGCTACCTTAGCGGCCCCTCTGACTGATATGACTAAGGCTACAGAACCCAATATGGTTAGATGGGGTGATACAGCAAACCGGGCTTTCCGGAGCCTACAGGAGGCGCTCTGCCGCAACCCCGTTTTAATGGTACCTGACTTTCAGAAAGAATTTATAGTCCAGACGGACGCCTCTGAGGTGGGGATCGGAGTGGTTTTGTCCCAAAGAATGGGTGATCACGAACACCCGGTGTTGTTCCTTAGCAGAAAGTTGGAATCCAATGAAATAAATTATTTGGTAGTTGAAAAAGAATGTTTGGCAGTGAAGTGGGCTTTGGACAGTCTTCGATACTATTTGTTGGGCAGGCACTTCACCCTGATCACTGACCATGCCCCCCTCACTTGGATGCATCGTTCGAAAGACAGGAATGCCCGTGTGATGAGGTGGTTTTTGAGTCTCCAACATTTTCATTTCACCCTGCAGCACAGGCCAGGGAAGGCCATGGGGAATGTTGATGGGCTGTCCCGGGTGCATGCTTTTTTGCGGCTGTCGCTCGACCTATGGGGTCGCAGCTGGGGGGGAGGATGTGGGACAAACCAAGGGGCAGGGTCATACATGGCAGATATGTCAGGCCAGGTCTGCTGCAAGGTCTGCACTCTAGGGAAGAAAACCGACCCTAGACAACTACACTCCCCAGAAACCCTCAGGCAGCCTAATGTGGTCACTTGGTGCTACTTCCTCAATTATTCACCAAGTATATAAGGCGGAAAGATAGAGTCAAGCTAGAAGGTCAGGCCAGAAGCTAGTTTGATTTCTGTTTGTTATTTACGATGAGAACCTTGGAAACAATGTCAAACGGTATGACCTACGTGCCTGTTCCCTAAAACCATGTGTAGACCTATGGACTCTGTTCTATAATGATATATGTTCTGCTTAGTTAGCCTTTAAGATAACATAGTAATGACTTTCTAGCATGTATGCATGTATGTATGTATATATATATATATATATATGTATGTATGAATGTATGTATGTCCAATTGCTTTGACAATACAAATGAATTGAATTGAGAGGGAGAGAGAGAGAGAGAGAGAGAGAGAGAGAGAGAGAGAGAGAGAGAGACAGACAGACTGAAAAACAGACAAACAGACACACACACACACACACAGACATACACACACACACACAGAGCCAGCCAGCCAGCCAGCTCAGCGATGACATCACGAGCCTCTCTCAGCTGACTGCTATGACATCACAGAGCACGTACATTCCGTTGCTTGCCGTCTGACAACCACTCAGTCACTGCCAGCCAGACTGGCTGGCTGGCTGGATGTGGGGGATGCTTGCTGCTGCTGCGTACCTTAGCAAGCTTATTTGCTTGACCGGCCTTCCAACTCCTCTGCCCACATGCCCACCTATGCCCGATCTGCTGTTCACCTGGTCACAGCTCCGCCCCAACAAGGCAGATTCTCCCAAAAATGGTACAAACTGATCCACGTTCCCCTCCACGGAAAGCTTTAGCCCAAAATAAGGGACAAATTCTGTAACAACATAATGGATGCCCACCCAACCTGTGACAAAACTGAGAAAAAAGAAAAACGCCAGTCCTCCTGGGGGAGGGACACACAGCCACCCTGGCTGCCCAATATGTCAGCGCCTACCACAGCCTGAGGGACACAGTGACACACGAGCACCGGCTGTAAATATAATGTAAATACTTGTTTGTTATGCATGTCATTGTATTTCAAAAAAGGAATCTGGAAATTTTTTTACATTTTCATTTTCTGTACTTCATTACATCTTATTGTGATTCATAATTCTATTATTTATTTTCCGTGTAGATGTATGTATGTATGTATGTATGTATGTATGTATGTATGTATATGTATGTATGTCCAATTGCTTTGACAATACAAATGAATTGAATTGAGAGGGAGAGAGAGAAAGAGAGCGAGAGAGAGAGAGAGAGAGAGAGAGAGAGAGAGAGAGGAATATGAGCTCCTAAAAAACATTTGTTTTTATACATAAGCGGATTTAATTTGTGATTTACAAATGAATATATAGCACTATAAACATACACAGAAGACATGGAATAGAAATTCAGAAGAAAAAGTATTCAAAAAATAATAATTTTAAGAGAAACACAAAAAGAAGAAAGCAGAGAGAAAGTTCAGGAAGAAAAGTCAGAAAAGAAAAGCTGAAGACAAGAATTGGAGGTAAGAGACAAATAATTAAACAAAAAAATATGTATTAATAAAATAAATAAGCATTCTCAGTAGTTGACTCAGCCAATGAAAATGCAGAGCTCCGATTTGAATAGAGTGACAGTAGGAGAGAGCCCAATTGCCACTGAGACTGATAGAAATCTATCGAACAGCAGTCTGACTGCAGAGCTGCCTTTTGAAATCCGATACCCTGAAGACAGGACTACAAACAAGCTGTGATGAGAGCATCTCCTGAGACCCTCATCCTAGACTACACCGGTAAAGGAGAAAACAGGGTCAAGAACAATCTACTGTTCTACACCGCCTTTCACAAAACCCTGTGCCAGACATACCCCAATAACAACAAGAGGGGCATTAGCAGAGGCAGGCAGATCTCAGTGCTGGTAGAGAAAGACACAGACAGTGTGATGCTCACTTTTAATGTATACCACAACGGGACCATCATGGTGCAGGGCAGCGAGAGCAGCCTGGACCAATTAGCTCTCGGCTTCCACACCTCAAAGCAGCAGACTGAGGTAGAAAAACAAGAGCCAGAGCCGGCCACCCTGCAGTCTGCCCCCAGCCACACGGAGCCAGACAGTGCCCCATCTCCCACAGACTGCCCCCCTGTCTCCCCAAAACTCTCCAGCAACATTAAAACACTAAAGGAATGCCTATCAGTGCTGGAGCTGGAGTTTGCGGAGTTCAGGGAGCAGACCTTGAGCACCCTGGCCCAGACCTCCTTGTGCAATCAGCTCCGGGATGAGATGCACAGACTAAAGATGCAGCACAAGGCTGAGATCCATGAGCTGAGAGCAGCAGTGAGAGACCTGGAGGAGCAGAGCCAAACCCTGAGGACGGAGCTGCGCAGAGCGAGGGAGGAGCTGACCAGGACACCCCAGCACAGCTAGCTGA
This sequence comes from Amia ocellicauda, assembly GCF_036373705.1. NCBI lineage: Eukaryota > Metazoa > Chordata > Actinopteri > Amiiformes > Amiidae > Amia > Amia ocellicauda. The sequence goes on along the minus strand of NW_027102992.1, from coordinate 132,858 downwards.
GGAGCCTGCAGAGCCAGCTGGAGGAGCTAAGAGAGGAGCTACACATCACTGGAGCACAGAGACTGCACTGCACTGACCCCACAACACCTCCAACCCCTGACGCACCCACTGATCCACCCACACTCCCCACCACTCCTGACACACCCACTATCACCAGACCTGCCACTAATACACAACCCCCTGAAACGCCACTCCCCCAAAACACACCCGCTGTCCCCACCACTCCCGACGCAAACCCGGAGTGGCAGGTCAACGCAGAGGTGGTCATTCTGAGCGAATCCAATGGGAAGTTCCTGGTTGAGAGGCGCCTCTTCCCTGGGCGAAAAGTGAAAAAGCTTTGGTGCTCCACAGCACAGAGAGCCCTGGAGCTGCTCTCCAAGAGGAGGCTTTGCCAAGTCAAACACATCCTCATCCACACCGGCACTAACGACCTGAGTGCCCGCAGGGGCGATGTGGCCTCAGCCCTGAGACAGGTAGCAACGAAAGCCACAGAGGAATTCCCAACTGCCAAAATTTCCATCTCCACACTGTTGCCCCGCACAGACGTGCCCCTGCACATCATCCAGGCCATCAACGCAGAAGTGTCCCGAAGATGTGCCCTCCTCCCCAACGTCCACCTGGCACACCACTGAGACATCCAGCCACATCACCTGTATGACCACGTCCACCTCAACAAGACGGGTGTGAGGATCATCTCAAAGGTCCTCAAGGACACAACCCTGGGCCGAAACCCCACACACCCCCACCTCGAGACCAGGAGCAAACCCCCCAGCCCCTGGCCACATCCCCAGCCACCGGCTCCACCCCAGCCCCAGCCCCTGAGACCCCGCGGCCCCATTCCCCACCCCCCCATCCCCAGAGGGCCCGTCCAGCACAGCAGAGCGGACAGCCGGGGACCAGCACAGCCACACAGCCACGCAGCAGCGGCTTCCAGAGCCTGGACGCCCGATGCTGCCCAGCTGGCCCAGATAAGGCAACTCCTCAGTGTCATCTGTACCACACTGCTGAGTTAACTGAGCCTCAACACACATATATATGGTTGTGGAGATGGAGAGTAAGAAAAAATGTGATTTAATTATTCTGATATTTTGATGCAAAGATAAAATCTTTGTGTGATTATTATGTATATCCATATATAATTATTAATAGTAATATAATATCAGTTGTAGACCACAAATTAAACTTTCTTATGTAGAAGAGACAAGTATAATAAAATATATTAACATGTCCTTTAAAATAAGCAGTTGGAATATGCAGGGTTTACGCTCCTCAACTTTTGGAATGAAGAGCACAGGCCCTGAACTGATCAACACTGTAAATAGTTCAGATGTTTTCATTCTTGTAGAGACTTGGTGCTGTGCAGATATGTCTATACACTGGATGGATACAATGGATACAGGGAGCTGATTGTGCCCTCCTATAAAAAACCCAAAGTCAGGTGTGGCAGGGCCTCGTGGGGGATTATTGTGTGTTACAGGGAGGAGCTCCGAGCAGCCCTATGCCCAGTACAGAGAGGAGACACACACCTGTGGATGAAAATCAGAAAAGACACCCTACAAAATAACACAGATATATACCTATGTGCAATTTATATGCCACCCGCAGACTCCCCCTACTATAATGAGGAAGGCTTTCATGAGCTTCAAAACGAAATCTGCCACTTCCAGACCCTGGGCTCTGTACTGCTGTGTGGCGATCTCAATGCCAGGACTGGCAGAGAGATGGACTACATCAATACAGAGGGGAACACACACCTGTTCGGAGACTCCCCGCTGTGCCACACACACACCTCCACACTGACACAGCCACGACAGCGTGGTAAACAAGAGCAGGAAGCAGGTAGTGCGCCTATGTAAAAGCCTGGGTCTATATATCATCAATGGCAGGACCAGGGGGTACTCTCTGGGGAGATTCACATACTGCTCGGCTCTGGGCAGCAGTGTGGTGGACTACGCCATAACTGACCTGGACCCACAAGCCAACAATGCGTTTATAGTCAGACAACAATCTCCACTATCAGACCACAGCCAAATAACACTTTACCTAAAAAGATCAGCGCAGCCACAAGTCAGAGCCAAACTTCCCACAAAACTGGTCTCCCTGCCACCCAGTTAGAGATGGTCAGAGCCCAGCACAGAGAACTACACAAGAGCCCTGAATAGTGATGAGATTGAAAACATGTTAGACAGATATCAATCCTCACACTATCAAATAAACCAAAACGGAATAAACTCAGCCACCAAAACACTGAATGAAATATTTGAGAGACTGGCTTTAAAATCAAACATTAAAACAATTAAAAACCAAAATATGAAATCGTCTAAAAGAAAAAAAGAACAGTGGTGTGACCAGGAGTGTGAAACTTCTAGGAAACACCTGAGACATCTCTCCAACACTAAACACAGAGAGCCCGACAACCAGGAGGCTCGCCTCAGCTACTGCCAGGCCCTGCGGCACTACAAGCAACTCCTCAGTAAGAAAAAAGACCACTATATGGGCAGAATAAATACCCCAAAAACAAAAAATGAAATACCAATTCAAAATGGAGAAATCTGGAAAACACACTTTGAAAAACTTTACCAAAATGTTGAAAACAATCCAAAGCCAGAACAGGTTAAAATATTAAAAAACCTAAATAAATTGGAAGAAATCATTAAGAATAACCAAAATCCCTTAGATAACCCATTTACAATACAGGAACTAAAACATCAACTCAAAATCCTCAAACCCAGGAAAGCCAGCGGCCCCGACAGCATCAGCCCTGAGATGCTGAAGCACAGCAGCCCGCAGCTGCAGGAGGCTCTGCTCAAACTCTTTAACCTGGTGCTGAGAGCCGGGTGTTTCCCTGAGGTCGGGAATCAAGGATTGATCACCCCGATTTTTAAAAGTGGAGACAAATTAGACCCCAATAACTACTGGGGCAGCTGTGTGAGCAGTAACCTGGGGAAGGTGTTCTGCAGTATCATCAACGCCCAGATACTGGCCTTCCTTACCAAGCACAGTGTCCTGAATAAGAGTCAGATTGGCTTCCTACCAAAACACCGCACAACCGATCATATTTACACTCTACACACCCTCATAAATAAATATACCCAAAACAATAAAGGAAAAATATTTGCCTGTTTTGTAGACTTTAGAAAGGCATTTGACTCAATCTGGCACAAGGGATTATTTTATAAACTTCTACAGAGTGGTGTAGGGGGTAAAGTTTATGACATCATTAAATCAATGTATTCTGAAAACAAATGCGGAGTTCAAATTGGCAACTCAAGAACAGAGTTCTTCACTCAGGGGCGGGGAGTGAGACAGGGCTGCAGTCTGAGTCCAACACTGTTCAACATCTACATCATCGAGTTGGCCACAGTGTTGGAGCAGTCTGACGCCCGCAGCCTAACTCTCCATGACACAGAGATCAAGTTCCTGCTCTACGCAGACGACCTGGTGCTGCTGTCGCCCACAGAGCAGGGGCTTCAGCAGAACCTGGCGCTGCTAGAGCAGTACTGTCAGAAATGGGCCCTGGCAGTCAATCTGGACAAGACCAGAGTTATGGTTTTCCAGAAAAAAGCCCCATCTCAGGGAAACAGGTACCGCTTCACTCTGGGCAGCACTGGATTAGAGCACTGCACCAGATACAACTACCTTGGCCTGACCATCAGTGCGTCAGGGAGCTTCAGCCTGGCTATAAACGCATTAAAAGACAAGGCACGCCGGGCATTTTATGCCATAAAGACACAATTTGGGAAAACAACAATACCAATAACTATTTGGATTAAAATATTAAACTCCATCATCCAACCAATCCTGCTATATGGGAGCGAAGTGTGGGGTCCCCTCATGAACCTCAATAACAACAATTGGGACAAAAGCCCCATGGAAATATTCCACCTAGAATTTAATAAAAACATCTTACACGTACACAGAAACGCCCCCACGGCTCTGAGGCTCACAGAGCCCGAACACACAATGACCAAAACAACAACAATTGGGAAAATTGACATGTACCTGAAAAGCAAATACACAAAAGATTAGAGACACGAATTAGAATTACAAAACAAATTGGAATGCTACCGGGCCCTGAATAGAAACATTACATTGGCTGAATACTTAAAAATCCAAAATATAAAAGAGAGACAAAATCTAACTAAATACAGGCTCAGTGACCACAGCCTCGCCATTGAAAAAGGCCGCTACAGAAAATTCTGGGTTGCCAGAGAAGAGCGGCTGTGCAGCCAGTGTGACCTAGAGGAGGTCGAAACACAGGCGCATTTCCTGCTGTCCTGCCCTAAATACACAAAAATCAGGGAGACATACTTTAAAATATTAAAAATGCATATCCCTGAGTTCAGCATGATCCCCGATTGCTGCAAACTCCCCGTCCTGCTGGGAGAGGAGGAGCGCACTGCCTTCTTAGCAGCGCAATATGTATCCACCTGCCACAGCCTGCGAGACAGTGTGTAGACACCAGCCTGTGGCACTCCATTTGCAAAACAAAATAAAAACAGTGATTTTTCTGATGTCATGACACAAATTTTGATACAAACAACAAATATGGTTTATATCCTACTTAATTTTATTTCAATGTGTACTATATTTGTTCCACTGAATCTTGTATTGCAATGTTTTGTCTTGATTGATAGAACATTTGTATCTGCTTTGGCAATATTGTGATAGATCATGCCAATAAAGCACCTTTGAATTGAATTGAATTGACAGACAGACAGACACACGCACACACACACACACACACACACACACACACACACACACACACACAGAGCCAGCCAGCCAGACAGCCAGCCAGCTCAGCCATGACATCACGAGCCTCTCTCAGCTGACTGCTATGACATCACAGAGCACGTACATTCCGTTGCTTGCCGTCTGTCAACCACTCAGTCACTGCCAGCCAGACTGGCTGGCTGGCTGGATGGGGGGGCTGCTTGCTGCTGCTGCGTATCTTAGCAAGCTAATTTGCCTGACCGGCCTTCCTACTCCTATGCCCAAATGCCCACCTAAGCCTCGTTTGTAATGCATGTCATTGTATTTCAAAAAGGAATCTGGAAATAGTAAACCTATTTTCTTTATTTGAATGTATTAAAGATCACATTTTATTACATTTTCTTTTTCTGTACTTCATTACATTATATTGAGATTCATAATTCTATTATTTATTTTCCGTATGTATGTATGTATGTATGTATTATTGTATGGAAGGAAAGTTAGAAATGATTTTCTCAAACCTGTTTTTCTCTCTTGTATACTTAAGAAAGATAAGGTCAAGCTAGAAGGTCAGGAGGCCATAAGGTAGTTTGATTTCTGTTTGTTATTTACGATGAGAACCTTGGAGACAATGTCAAACGGTATGACCTACGTGCCTGTTCCTTAAAACCATGTGTAGATCTATGAACTCCGTTCTATAATGAAATATGTTCTGCTTAGTTAGCCTTTAAGATAACATAGTAATGATTTTCTAGCATGTATGTATGTATGTATGTATGTCCAATTGCTTTGACAATACAAATGAATTGAATTGAGAGGGAGAGAGAGAGAGAGAGAGAGAGAGAGAGAGAGAGAGAGAGAGAGACAGACAGACAGACAGACTGACAAACACAAACAGACACACACACACACACACACACACACACACACAGACACACACACAGCCAGCCAGCCAGCCAGCCAGCCAGCTCAGCGATGACATCACAAGCCTCTCTCAGCTGACTGCTATGACATCACAGAGCATGAACATTCCGTTGCTTGCCGTCTGTCAACCACTCAGTCACTGCCAGCCAGACTGGCTGGCTGGCTGGATGGGGGGGCTGCTTGCTGCTGCTGTGTACCTTAGCAAGCTTATTTGCTTGACTTACTCCTCTGCCCACATGCCCACCTATGCCCGATCTGCTGTTCACCTGGATCACAGCTCCGCCCCAACAAGGCAGATCCTCCCAAAAATGGTACAAACTGATCCACGTTCCCCTCCACAGAAAGCTTTAGCCCAAAATAAGGGACACATTCTGCCCAATATGTCAGCGCCAACCACAGCCTGAGGGACACAGTGACACACGAGCACCGGCTGTAAATATAATGTAAATACTCGTTTGTAATGCATGTCATTGTATTTCAAAAAAGGAATCTGGAAATGGTATACCTATTTTCTTTATTTGTATGTATTAAAGATCACATTTTATTACATTTTCTTTTTCTGTACTTCATTACATCTTATTGTGATTCATAATTCTATTATTTATTTTCCGTGTATATGTATGTATGTATGTATTGTGACAAACCAAGGGGCAGGGTCATACATGGCAGATATGTCAGGCCAGGTCTGCTGCAAGGTGTGTACTCTAGGGTAGAATACCGACCCTAGGCAACTACACTCCCCAGAAACCCTCAGGCAGCCATTCTAGCACCTAATGTGGTCACTTGGTGTTACTTCCTCAATTATTCACCAGGTATATAAGGCGGGCCTGAGAGAGAGAGAAGTGAGAGACAATAGGGTGAGTTATCTGGAAAACAGAGGTAGCTCATAAGGAGAAAGCCAAGACTTATTTATTCCAGACTTTGTTTAAAATAGAATGATTATGTAAGATTAGTTACAACTCCAGTGTGAGTTAGGTTTTGTTTTCAGATTTGTTTTGTTTGAAGTAAACATACAGGCACAGCCCTGTATTTGCAACCTCCTCCCTGGGTCATGACTGGTTTTTACTCCTAAGAAGATCACAGAGAAGACCCGCACATGTGTACAGCCAAGGCGTTTTGTCACATTTGGTGTAGAATGCGGGCAGCACCTCATGAAACCCAGACTGGCTGAGTGAATTTTTTTATCCAAAAAAAAAAAACTACAGGCTGTAATAGCCCAACAGGAAGCGACCAGGGTGCAGCAGGTGGCTCACCAGGATGCTATGCGGATGCATCAGGAAGCACTGCAGGTCCAGCATGATACAAATAAAATGTTTAGAGAAGAGCAGGAAAAGGTGACTAAAGAGCTGAAAGAGAGTGTTGAAGCACTTGCAACCAGGATTGGGCCACAGGGGGCTGCAACCCATTCCACTCCCCGCACCAATCACTTTCTGCAGAAAATGACAAAACAGGACGATGTTGAGGCCTTCCTTATGACCTTTGAGAGGACAGCGGAGAGAGGGATGGCCAAAAGATTCCTGGGCAGGGCTTGTGGCACCTTATCTGGCAGGGGATGCACAGAAAGCGTACTTTGATCTGGAGCTGAAGGACGCCCAGGACTATGATAAATTGAAAGCGGAGATAATGACCCGATTGGGCGTGACCACCGCAGTGAGGGCACATCGGTTTCAGCAGTGGGCCTACCAACCAGGACAACCAATCCGAACGCAGATGTTTGATCTGATCCATCTGGCCAGGAAATGGCTACAGCCAGAGGTCCATTCATCAGCCGAGGTGGTGGAGGCCATAGTCCTTGACAACTACCAACGCTGTTTGCCCAAGGACGTTCGACGCTGGGTTGGCCAGAATGAGGTGCTGTCCGCTGACACCTTGGTGGCCATTGTAGAGCGGTTCTATACAGCCGGAGCAGCAGAGCATGTACCGGAGGTTAAAAACTCGTTCCCCAGGCCATGACGAGCCAGCGGACCGGGTAAGATGGTTCCAAAGTACTCTGGGAAACATGACGCGCTGGGTTGGAAGAAAAGAGCAAGACTGGGGGGGGCAAAGGTGGGGCCTAAAGCCGAGACTAAGGGTTATAGGGGGTCACCATCACAACCAATTGTCTGCTACAATTGTGACAAAGTAGGACATATTGCGGCCCACTGCCCAGGTAGAGAGGAACCAATGCAATGTAATGTGTGTGATATGGGGAAAGAGAAACCGGTATTTTATGCCTGCCCTGTTGGGACGGATGTTTTCATAGGCGGAGTACCTAATCCAAAACACATGTGTACAGTGATAGTCGATGAGAAAGAAGTGGCTGCTCTGCTCGACTCTGGCAGTATGGTTACACTGGTCACAGAAAAATTAGTAGCGACCAACAAGCTGGATAGACATCAGGAGCTCAGTATCACATGCACACATGGTGACACACGCCCCTATCCCACAGCCCTTGTAAACATACAGACAGAGGCCGGGAAACTAGATTACGAAGTCGGTGTGGTACCCAACATGCCATATGATGTGATACTGGGACGATATTTTCCTAATTTTGGAAAACTAGATAGAAAACATAGTAAATTGGAAATGCACACTGAAAACTGTAAGCCAGAAGTTGCCTCGATCCCACAACTAGAGCTAAAAGTAGACCTGGTTCCAGTTGAGTCGACAGTGAAGGTTTTGGTTGGGGAAAATTAAACTGAAAACATAGGGGTGGAATGTAGTGACGTAGATGACCCTATGGAGGGTGAGGAACCCAGCACTAGCAGGGTGGGTGAGAATCCATTCATAGAGACCCCTGAAGCTGACAATGTAGAAGTGTCAGTGTTAGAGGGACTCCCCACTGATTTTGGCAGCGCACAGGTGCGAGATCTCACTCTACACTATGCTAAAGAAAATGTGAAGGTAGTAAATGGGACCCCTATGACTACTGCAGACCCGCCAACAGCTTATCCTTATTTTATGGTAAAAAATGACCTATTGTACCGTGTAAATAAGATAGGGGTGGACATTGTGGAGCAATTGCTAGTTCCCACCCCATTCAGACGAACAGTTCTCAATCTGGCACATGGGCATATCCTGGGGGGACATCTGGGGATGGACAAAACCAAGGATAGACTCCTGAGGAGGTTTTACTGGCCAGGCGTACATGCAGACGTGACAGAACATTGTAGCTCATGTCCTGAATGTCAACTACATGCTCCTAAACCAGCCTTCAGAAGCCCACTGGTCCCTTTGCCCATCATAGAGACCCCCTTTGCTAGGATAGCTATGGATGTGGTGGGACCTCTCCCGAAATCAGCCAGAGGGCATCAGTATATACTGGTTATTTTGGATTATGCCACCAGGTACCCAGAAGCCATTCCACTGCGGACCATGGCTTCAAAAGGTATTGCAAAAGAGCTAATGTTGATGTGTAGTAGGGTGGGGATACCGAGGGAGATATTAACAGATCAGGGCACACCCTTTATGTCTAAGGTTATGACCGATCTGTGTAAATTGTTGCAGGTTAAGCAGTTGAGAACATCAGTCTACCACCCACAAACAGATGGGTTGGTTGAGAGATTTAATAGGACCCTGAAGTCCATGCTAAGAAAGGTAATCGATAAGGATGGGAAAAATTGGGAATTCATGCTGCCCTACTTGATGTCTGCCATTAGGGAAGTCCCACAGGCTTCCCTGGGCTTTTCGCCTTTTGAACTGTTATATGGGAGGCACCCCAGGGGGATATTAGACATAGCCCGTGAAACGTGGGAACACGAGTCCACTCCTTTCCGGAGTGTAGTCGAGCACATCAATGCTATGCAAGAGAGAATAGCCACAGTCACTCCCATTGTGAGAGAGCACCTAAGGCAGGCACAGGAACACCAACAATTCGCCTATAATCGTCAGGCTACACTGAGGGTGTTCCAGCCTGGTGATAGGGTGTTGGTGTTGGTTCCCACTGTAGAATGTAAATTTCTGGCTACGTGGATGGGACCTTATGAGATTATAGAGCGAATACGGGAAGTGAACTATAAGGTTCAGCAACCCGGCCGCCGACCCCCAGAACAAATATATCATGTCAACTTAATAAAAGCCTGGAAGGACAGGGAAGTGTTGATGTTGACTTACCCCCCTCAGCCACTAGGGACACCGAAGGTGAATATTGCAGCTGCCTTGTCACCTGACCAGTTGAAGGAGGTGAACGACTTGATAATACGTAATAGGGAAGTTTTCTCAGGCATACCGGGGCGTACCCATTTAGTCGCTCACAACATTGTGTCTCTCCCAGGAAAGAAGGTAAATATGAGGCCTTACAGGGTACCAGAAGCTCGCAGGAACACTATTAGAAATGAGGTTAAGGAAATGCTGGAGGCAGGGGTTATTGAAGAATCCCACAGTGAGTGGTCCAGCCCTATAGTCATGGTTTCCAAACCTGATGGCTCCTGGAGATTCTGTAATGATTTTAGAAAGGTTAATGAAATTTCAAAGTTTGATGCATACCCAATGCCCCGAGTAGATGAATTGTTAGAGAATATTGGGAATGCTCGCTATATTTCAACTATTGACTTAGCCAAGGGCTACTGGCAGATTCCCTTGACCCCGGGTGCCAAAGAAAAAACAGCCTTTGCAACCCCAGATGGTCTGTTTCACTACACAGTGATGCCCTTTGGCCTGCATGGTGCTCCTGCCACCTTTCAAAGGTTGATGGACCACATACTTAGACCACACAGGACGTATGCGGCAGCATATTTAGATGATGTGGTCATTCACAGTCCAGATTGGGAATCACATTTGTCTCAGCTCCAAGCGGTATTGGATTCAATACATGCAGCAGGCCTGATGGCTAATCCAACCAAATGCAATTTGGGGTTGGAAGAGGCCAAATACTTGGGCTATACAGTAGGGAGGGGTATGGTGAAACCCCAAATATCCAAGGTTGAAGCCATAAACTCTTGGCCTAGGCCTGTCAATAAAAAGCAGGTTAGGGCATTTTTAGGGTTAACTGGGTATTACCGGAGGTTTATTCCCAACTATGCTACCTTAGCGGCCCATCTGACTGATATGACTAAGGCTACAGAACCCAATATGGTTAGATGGGGTGATACAGCAAACCGGGCTTTCCGGAGCCTACAGGAGGCGCTCTGCCGCAACCCCGTTTTAATGGTACCAGACTTTCAGAAAGAATTTATAGTCCAGACGGACGCCTCTGAGGTGGGGATCGGAGTGGTTTTGTCCCAAAGAATGGGTGATCACGAACACCCGGTGTTGTTCCTTAGCAGAAAGTTGGAATCCAATTAAATAAATTATTTGGTAGTTGAAGAAGAATGTTTGGCAGTGAAGTGGGCTTTGGACAGTCTTCGATACTATTTGTTGGGCAGGCACTTCACCCTGATCACTGACCATGCCCCCCTCACTTGGATGCATCGTTCGAAAGACAGGAATGCCCGTGTGATGAGGTGGTTTTTGAGTCTCCAACATTTTCATTTCACCCTGCAGCACAGGCCAGGGAAGGCCATGGGGAATGTTGATGGGCTGTCCCGGGTGCATGCTTTTTTGCGGCTGTCGCTCGACCTATGGGGTCGCAGCTGGGGGGGAGGATGTGGGACAAACCAAGGGGCAGGGTCATACATGGCAGACATGTCAGGCCAGGTCTGCTGCAAGGTCTGCACTCTAGGGAAGAAAACCGACCCTAGACAACTACACTCCCCAGAAACCCTCAGGCAGCCTAATGTGGTCACTTGGTGCTACTTCCTCAATTATTCACCAAGTATATAAGGCGGAAAGATAGAGTCAAGCTAGAAGGTCAGGCCAGAAGCTAGTTTGATTTCTGTTTGTTATTTACGATGAGAACCTTGGAAACAATGTCAAACGGTATGACCTACGTGCCTGTTCCCTAAAACCATGTGTAGACCTATGGACTCTGTTCTATAATGATATATGTTCTGCTTAGTTAGCCTTTAAGATAACATAGTAATGACTTTCTAGCATGTATGCATGTATGTATGTATATATATATATATATATATATATATGTATGTATGAATGTATGTATGTCCAATTGCTTTGACAATACAAATGAATTGAATTGAGAGGGAGAGAGAGAGAGAGAGAGAGAGAGAGAGACAGACAGACTGAAAAACAGACAAACAGACACACACACACACACACAGACATACACACACACACACAGAGCCAGCCAGCCAGCCAGCTCAGCGATGACATCACGAGCCTCTCTCAGCTGACTGCTATGACATCACAGAGCACGTACATTCCGTTGCTTGCCGTCTGACAACCACTCAGTCACTGCCAGCCAGACTGGCTGGCTGGCTGGATGTGGGGGATGCTTGCTGCTGCTGCGTACCTTAGCAAGCTTATTTGCTTGACCGGCCTTCCAACTCCTCTGCCCACATGCCCACCTATGCCCGATCTGCTGTTCACCTGGTCACAGCTCCGCCCCAACAAGGCAGATTCTCCCAAAAATGGTACAAACTGATCCACGTTCCCCTCCACGGAAAGCTTTAGCCCAAAATAAGGGACAAATTCTGTAACAACATAATGGATGACCACCCAACCTGTGACAAAACTGAGAAAAAAGAAAAACGCCAGTCCTCCTGGGGGAGGGACACACAGCCACCCTGGCTGCCCAATATGTCAGCGCCTACCACAGCCTGAGGGACACAGTGACACACGAGCACCGGCTGTAAATATAATGTAAATACTTGTTTGTTATGCATGTCATTGTATTTCAAAAAAGGAATCTGGAAATAGTAAACCTATTTTCTTTATTTATATGTATTAAAGATCACATTTTTTTACATTTTCATTTTCTGTACTTCATTACATCTTATTGTGATTCATAATTCTATTATTTATTTTCCGTGTAGATGTATGTATGTATGTATGTATGTATGTATGTATGTATGTATGTATATGTATGTATGTCCAATTGCTTTGACAATACAAATGAATTGAATTAAAAGGGAGAGAGAGAAAGAGAGAGAGAGAGAGAGAGAGAGAGAGAGAGAGAGGAATATGAGCTCCTAAAAAACATTTGTTTTTATACATAAGCGGATTTAATTTGTCATTTACAAATGAATATATAGCACTATAAACATACACAGAAGACATGGAATAGAAATTCAGAAGAAAAAGTATTCAAAAAATAATAATTTTAAGAGAAACACAAAAAGAAGAAAGCAGAGAGACAGTTCAGGAAGAAAAGTCAGAAAAGAAAAGCTGAAGACAAGAATTGGAGGTAAGAGACAAATAATTAAACAAAAAAATATGTATTAATAAAATAAATAAGCATTCTCAGTAGTTGACTCAGCCAATGAAAATGCAGAGCTCCGATTTGAATAGAGTGACAGTAGGAGAGAGCCCAACTGCCACTGAGACTGATAGAAATCTATCGAACAGCAGTCTGACTGCAGAGCTGCCTTTTGAAATCCGATACCCTGAAGACATTCGCTCTGCACAGGCTAAGAAGGACTACAAACAAGCTGTGATGAGAGCATCTCCTGAGACCCTCATCCTAGACTACACCGGTAAAGGAGAAAACAGGGTCAAGAACAATCTACTGTTCTACACCGCCTTTCACAAAACCCTGTGCCAGACATACCCCAATAACAACAAGAGGGGCATTAGCAGAGGCAGGCAGATCTCAGTGCTGGTAGAGAAAGACACAGACAGTGTGATGCTCACTTTTAATGTATACCACAACGGGACCATCATGGTGCAGGGCAGCGAGAGCAGCCTGGCAATTAGCTCTCGGCTTCCACACCTCAAAGCAGCAGACTGAGGTAGAGAAACAAGAGCCAGAGCCGGCCACCCTGCAGTCTGCCCCCAGCCACACGGAGCCAGACAGTGCCCCATCTCCCACAGACTGCCCCCCTGTCTCCCCAAAACTCTCCAGCAACATTAAAACACTAAAGGAATGCCTATCAGTGCTGGAGCTGGAGTTTGCGGAGTTCAGGGAGCAGACCTTGAGCACCCTGGCCCAGACCTCCTTGTGCGATCAGCTCCGGGATGAGATGCACAGACTAAAGATGCAGCACAAGGCTGAGATCCATGAGCTGAGAGCAGCAGTGAGAGACCTGGAGGAGCAGAGCCAAACCCTGAGGACGGAGCTGCGCAGAGCGAGGGAGGAGCTGACCTGGACACCCCAGCACAGCCAGCTAAGGAGCCTGCAGAGCCAGCTGGAGGAGCTAAGAGAGGAGCTACACATCACTGGAGCACAGAGACTGCACTGCACTGACCCCACAACACCTCCAACCCCTGACGCACCCACTGATCCACCCACACTCCCCACCACTCCTGACACACCCACTATCACCAGACCTGCCACTAATACACAACCCCCTGAAACGCCACTCCCCCAAAACACACCCGCTGCCCCCACCACTCCCGACGCAAACCCGGAGTGGCAGGTCAACGCAGAGGTGGTCATTCTGAGCGAATCCAATGGGAAGTTCCTGGTTGAGAGGCGCCTCTTCCCTGGGCGAAAAGTGAAAAAGCTTTGGTGCTCCACAGCACAGAGAGCCCTGGAGCTGCTCTCCAAGAGGAGGCTTTGCCAAGTCAAACACATCCTCATCCACACCGGCACTAACGACCTGAGTGCCCGCAGGGGCGATGTGGCCTCAGCCCTGAGACAGGTAGCAACGAAAGCCACAGAGGAATTCCCAACTGCCAAAATTTCCATCTCCACACTGCTGCCCCGCACAGACGTGCCCCTGCACATCATCCAGGCCATCAACGCAGAAGTGTCCCGAAGATGTGCCCTCCTCCCCAACGTCCACCTGGCACACCACTGAGACATCCAGCCACATCACCTGTATGACCACGTCCACCTCAACAAGACGGGTGTGAGGATCATCTCAAAGGTCCTCAAGGACACAACCCTGGGCCGAAACCCCACACACCCCCACCTCGAGACCAGGAGCAAACCCCCCAGCCCCCGGCCACATCCCCAGCCACCGGCTCCACCCCAGCCCCAGCCCCTGAGACCCCGCGGCCCCATTCCCCACCCCCCCATCCCCAGAGGGCCCGTCCAGCACAGCAGAGCGGACAGCCGGGGACCAGCACAGCCACACAGCCACGCAGCAGCGGCTTCCAGAGCCTGGAGGCCCGATGCTGCCCAGCTGGCCCAGATAAGGCAACTCCTCAGTGTCATCTGTACCACACTGCTGAGTTAACTGAGCCTCAACACACATATATATGGTTGTGGAGATGGAGAGTAAGAAAAAATGTGATTTAATTATTCTGATATTTTGATGCAAAGATAAAATCTTTGTGTGATTATTATGTATATCCATATATAATTATTAATAGTAATATAATATCAGTTGTAGACCACAAATTAAACTTTCTTATGTAGAAGAGACAAGTATAATAAAATATATTAACATGTCCTTTAAAATAAGCAGTTGGAATATGCAGGGTTTACGCTCCTCAACTTTTGGAATGAAGAGCACAGGCCCTGAACTGATCAACACTGTAAATAGTTCAGATGTTTTCATTCTTGTAGAGACTTGGTGCTGTGCAGATATGTCTATACACTGGATGGATACAATGGATACAGGGAGCTGATTGTGCCCTCCTATAAAAAACCCAAAGTCAGGTGTGGCAGGGCCTCGTGGGGGATTATCGTGTGGTACAGGGAGGAGCTCCGAGCAGCCCTATGCCCAGTACAGAGAGGAGACACACACCTGTGGATGAAAATCAGAAAAGACACCCTACAAAATAACACAGATATATACCTATGTGCAATTTATATGCCACCCGCAGACTCCCCCTACTATAATGAGGAAGGCTTTCATGAGCTTCAAAACGAAATCTGCCACTTCCAGACCCTGGGCTCTGTACTGCTGTGTGGCGATCTCAATGCCAGGACTGGCAGAGAGATGGACTACATCAATACAGAGGGGAACACACACCTGTTCGGAGACTCCCCGCTGTGCCACACACACACCTCCACACTGACACAGCCACGACAGCGTGGTAAACAAGAGCAGGAAGCAGGTAGTGCGCCTATGTAAAAGCCTGGGTCTATATATCATCAATGGCAGGACCAGGGGGTACTCTCTGGGGAGATTCACATACTGCTCGGCTCTGGGCAGCAGTGTGGTGGACTACGCCATAACTGACCTGGACCCACAAGCCAACAATGCGTTTATAGTCAGACAACAATCTCCACTATCAGACCACAGCCAAATAACACTTTACCTAAAAAGATCAGCGCAGCCACAAGTCAGAGCCAAACTTCCCACAAAACTGGTCTCCCTGCCACCCAGTTAGAGATGGTCAGAGCCCAGCACAGAGAACTACACAAGAGCCCTGAATAGTGATGAGATTGAAAACATGTTAGACAGATATCAATCCTCACACTATCAAATAAACCAAAACGGAATAAACTCAGCCACCAAAACACTGAATGAAATATTTGAGAGACTGGCTTTAAAATCAAACATTAAAACAATTAAAAACCAAAATATGAAATCGTCTAAAAGAAAAAAAGAACAGTGGTGTGACCAGGAGTGTGAAACTTCTAGGAAACACCTGAGACATCTCTCCAACACTAAACACAGAGAGCCCGACAACCAGGAGGCTCGCCTCAGCTACTGCCAGGCCCTGCGGCACTACAAGCAACTCCTCAGTAAGAAAAAAGACCACTATATGGGCAGAATAAATACCCCAAAAACAAAAAATGAAATACCAATTCAAAATGGAGAAATCTGGAAAACACACTTTGAAAAACTTTACCAAAATGTTGAAAACAATCCAAAGCCAGAACAGGTTAAAATATTAAAAAACCTAAATAAATTGGAAGAAATCATTAAGAATAACCAAAATCCCTTAGATAACCCATTTACAATACAGGAACTAAAACATCAACTCAAAATCCTCAAACCCAGGAAAGCCAGCGGCCCCGACAGCATCAGCCCTGAGATGCTGAAGCACAGCAGCCCGCAGCTGCAGGAGGCTCTGCTCAAACTCTTTAACCTGGTGCTGAGAGCCGGGTGTTTCCCTGAGGTCGGGAATCAAGGATTGATCACCCCGATTTTTAAAAGTGGAGACAAATTAGACCCCAATAACTACTGGGGCAGCTGTGTGAGCAGTAACCTGGGGAAGGTGTTCTGCAGTATCATCAACGCCCAGATACTGGCCTTCCTTACCAAGCACAGTGTCCTGAATAAGAGTCAGATTGGCTTCCTACCAAAACACAGCACAACCGATCATATTTACACTCTACACACCCTCATAAATAAATATACCCAAAACAATAAAGGAAAAATATTTGCCTGTTTTGTAGACTTTAGAAAGGCATTTGACTCAATCTGGCACAAGGGATTATTTTATAAACTTCTACAGAGTGGTGTAGGGGGTAAAGTTTATGACATCATTAAATCAATGTATTCTGAAAACAAATGCGGAGTTCAAATTGGCAACTCAAGAACAGAGTTCTTCACTCAGGGGCGGGGAGTGAGACAGGGCTGCAGTCTGAGTCCAACACTGTTCAACATCTACATCATCGAGTTGGCCACAGTGTTGGAGCAGTCTGACGCCCGCAGCCTAACTCTCCATGACACAGAGATCAAGTTCCTGCTCTACGCAGACGACCTGGTGCTGCTGTCGCCCACAGAGCAGGGGCTTCAGCAGAACCTGGCGCTGCTAGAGCAGTACTGTCAGAAATGGGCCCTGGCAGTCAATCTGGACAAGACCAGAGTTATGGTTTTCCAGAAAAAAGCCCCATCTCAGGGAAACAGGTACCGCTTCACTCTGGGCAGCACTGGATTAGAGCACTGCACCAGATACAACTACCTTGGCCTGACCATCAGTGCGTCAGGGAGCTTCAGCCTGGCTATAAACGCATTAAAAGACAAGGCACGCCGGGCATTTTATGCCATAAAGACACAATTTGGGAAAACAACAATACCAATAACTATTTGGATTAAAATATTAAACTCCATCATCCAACCAATCCTGCTATATGGGAGCGAAGTGTGGGGTCCCCTCATGAACCTCAATAACAACAATTGGGACAAAAGCCCCATGGAAATATTCCACCTAGAATTTAATAAAAACATCTTACACGTACACAGAAACGCCCCCACGGCTCTGAGGCTCACAGAGCCCGAACACACAATGACCAAAACAACAACAATTGGGAAAATTGACATGTACCTGAAAAGCAAATACACAAAAGATTAGAGACACGAATTAGAATTACAAAACAAATTGGAATGCTACCGGGCCCTGAATAGAAACATTACATTGGCTGAATACTTAAAAATCCAAAATATAAAAGAGAGACAAAATCTAACTAAATACAGGCTCAGTGACCACAGCCTCGCCATTGAAAAAGGCCGCTACAGAAAATTCTGGGTTGCCAGAGAAGAGATGAAATATGAAATATTTGAGAGACTGGCTTTAAAATCAAACATTAAAACAATTAAAAACCAAAATATGAAATCGTCTAAAAGAAAAAAAGAACAGTGGTGTGACCAGGAGTGTGAAACTTCTAGGAAACACCTGAGACATCTCTCCAACACTAAACACAGAGAGCCCGACAACCAGGAGGCTCGCCTCAGCTACTGCCAGGCCCTGCGGCACTACAAGCAACTCCTCAGTAAGAAAAAAGACCACTATATGGGCAGAATAAATACCCCAAAAACAAAAAATGAAATACCAATTCAAAATGGAGAAATCTGGAAAACACACTTTGAAAAACTTTACCAAAATGTTGAAAACAATCCAAAGCCAGAACAGGTTAAAATATTAAAAAACCTAAATAAATTGGAAGAAATCATTAAGAATAACCAAAATCCCTTAGATAACCCATTTACAATACAGGAACTAAAACATCAACTCAAAATCCTCAAACCCAGGAAAGCCAGCGGCCCCGACAGCATCAGCCCTGAGATGCTGAAGCACAGCAGCCCGCAGCTGCAGGAGGCTCTGCTCAAACTCTTTAACCTGGTGCTGAGAGCCGGGTGTTTCCCTGAGGTCGGGAATCAAGGATTGATCACCCCGATTTTTAAAAGTGGAGACAAATTAGACCCCAATAACTACTGGGGCAGCTGTGTGAGCAGTAACCTGGGGAAGGTGTTCTGCAGTATCATCAACGCCCAGATACTGGCCTTCCTTACCAAGCACAGTGTCCTGAATAAGAGTCAGATTGGCTTCCTACCAAAACACAGCACAACCGATCATATTTACACTCTACACACCCTCATAAATAAATATACCCAAAACAATAAAGGAAAAATATTTGCCTGTTTTGTAGACTTTAGAAAGGCATTTGACTCAATCTGGCACAAGGGATTATTTTATAAACTTCTACAGAGTGGTGTAGGGGGTAAAGTTTATGACATCATTAAATCAATGTATTCTGAAAACAAATGCGGAGTTCAAATTGGCAACTCAAGAACAGAGTTCTTCACTCAGGGGCGGGGAGTGAGACAGGGCTGCAGTCTGAGTCCAACACTGTTCAACATCTACATCATCGAGTTGGCCACAGTGTTGGAGCAGTCTGACGCCCGCAGCCTAACTCTCCATGACACAGAGATCAAGTTCCTGCTCTACGCAGACGACCTGGTGCTGCTGTCGCCCACAGAGCAGGGGCTTCAGCAGAACCTGGCGCTGCTAGAGCAGTACTGTCAGAAATGGGCCCTGGCAGTCAATCTGGACAAGACCAGAGTTATGGTTTTCCAGAAAAAAGCCCCATCTCAGGGAAACAGGTACCGCTTCACTCTGGGCAGCACTGGATTAGAGCACTGCACCAGATACAACTACCTTGGCCTGACCATCAGTGCGTCAGGGAGCTTCAGCCTGGCTATAAACGCATTAAAAGACAAGGCACGCCGGGCATTTTATGCCATAAAGACACAATTTGGGAAAACAACAATACCAATAACTATTTGGATTAAAATATTAAACTCCATCATCCAACCAATCCTGCTATATGGGAGCGAAGTGTGGGGTCCCCTCATGAACCTCAATAACAACAATTGGGACAAAAGCCCCATGGAAATATTCCACCTAGAATTTAATAAAAACATCTTACACGTACACAGAAACGCCCCCACGGCTCTGAGGCTCACAGAGCCCGAACACACAATGACCAAAACAACAACAATTGGGAAAATTGACATGTACCTGAAAAGCAAATACACAAAAGATTAGAGACACGAATTAGAATTACAAAACAAATTGGAATGCTACCGGGCCCTGAATAGAAACATTACATTGGCTGAATACTTAAAAATCCAAAATATAAAAGAGAGACAAAATCTAACTAAATACAGGCTCAGTGACCACAGCCTCGCCATTGAAAAAGGCCGCTACAGAAAATTCTGGGTTGCCAGAGAAGAGCGGCTGTGCAGCCAGTGTGACCTAGGGGAGGTCGAAACACAGGCGCATTTCCTGCTGTCCTGCCCTAAATACACAAAAATCAGGGAGACATACTTTAAAATATTAAAAATGCATATCCCTGAGTTCAGCATGATCCCCGATTGCTGCAAACTCCCCGTCCTGCTGGGAGAGGAGGAGCGCACTGCCTTCTTAGCAGCGCAATATGTATCCACCTGCCACAGCCTGCGAGACAGTGTGTAGACACCAGCCTGTGGCACTCCATTTGCAAAACAAAATAAAAACAGTGATTTTTCTGATGTCATGACACAAATTTTGATACAAACAACAAATATGGTTTATATCCTACTTAATTTTATTTCAATGTGTACTATATTTGTTCCACTG